>NW_027371348.1:0-28303 GCF_046119375.1 Phyllobates terribilis
TACTGACTGAATGAAAGGAGCTGGCATCTCACTCTCTTTGAATTTTCTTTATCATGCTAGGATTAACAGGAAAAAGCTAAAAATTTCAGAATTGCACCTTGCAATGTGGAGATATTACTGTTGTGCATTTACAATATTCATTGATTTTTGCCATTGAAAAACATGTTTTTCATATACCAGAAATGTTTGAAGCTACTGACTGAATGAAAGGAGCTGGCATCTCACTCTCTTTGAATCTTCTTTATCATGCTAGGATTAGCAGGAAAAAGCAAAAATTTCAGAATTGCACCGTGCAATGTGGAGATATTACTGTTTGTGCATTTACAATATTCATTGATTTTTGCCATTGAAAAACATGTTTTTCATATACCAGAAATGTTTGAAGCTACTGACTGAATGAAAGGAGCTGGCATCTCACTCTCTTTGAATCTTCTTTATCATGCTAGGATTAACAGGAAAAAGCTAAAAATTTCAGAATTGCACCGTGCAATGTGGAGATATTACTGTTTGTGCATTTACAATATTCATTGATTTTTGCCATTGAAAAACATGTTTTTCATATACCAGAAATGTTTGAAGCTACTGACTGAATGAAAGGAGCTGGCATCTCACTCTCTTTGAATCTTCTTTATCATGCTAGGATTAGCAGGAAAAAGCTAAAAATTTCAGAATTGCACCTTGCAATGTGGAGATATTACTGTTTGTGCATTTACAATATTCATTGATTTTTGCCATTGAAAAACATGTTTTTCATATACCAGAAATGTTTGAAGCTACTGACTGAATGAAAGGAGCTGGCATCTCACTCTCTTTGAATCTTCTTTATCATGCTAGGATTAACAGGAAAAAGCAAAAAATTTCAGAATTGCACCTTGCAATGTGGAGATATTACTGTTTGTGCATTTACAATATTCATTGATTTTTGCCATTGAAAAACGTTTCCAGAAATGTTTGAAGCTACTGACTGAATGAAAGGAGCTGGCATCTCACTCTCTTTGAATCTTCTTTATCATGCTAGGATTAACAGGAAAAAGCTAAAAATTTCAGAATTGCACCTTGCAATGTGGAGATATTACTGTTTGTGCATTTACAATATTCATTGATTTTTGCCATTGAAAAACATGTTTTTCATATACCAGAAATGTTTGAAGCTACTGACTGAATGAAAGGAGCTGGCATCTCACTCTCTTTGAATCTTCTTTATCATGCTAGGATTAACAGGAAAAAGCAAAAAATTTCAGAATTGCACCTTGCAATGTGGAGATATTACTGTTTGTGCATTTACAATATTCATTGATTTTTGCCATTGAAAAACATGTTTTTCATATACCAGAAATGTTTGAAGCTACTGACTGAATGAAAGGAGCTGGCATCTCACTCTCTTTGAATCTTCTTTATCATGCTAGGATTAACAGGAAAAAGCTAAAAATTTCAGAATTGCACCGTGCAATGTGGAGATATTACTGTTTGTGCATTTACAATATTCATTGATTTTTGCCATTGAAAAACATGTTTTTCATATACCAGAAATGTTTGAAGCTACTGACTGAATGAAAGGAGCTGGCATCTCACTCTCTTTGAATCTTCTTTATCATGCTAGGATTAACAGGAAAAAGCAAAAAATTTCAGAATTGCACCTTGCAATGTGGAGATATTACTGTTTGTGCATTTACAATATTCATTGATTTTTGCCATTGAAAAACATGTTTTTCATATACCAGAAATGTTTGAAGCTACTGACTGAATGAAAGGAGCTGGCATCTCACTCTCTTTGAATCTTCTTTATCATGCTAGGATTAACAGGAAAAAGCTAAAAATTTCAGAATTGCACCTTGCAATGTGGAGATATTACTGTTTGTGCATTTACAATATTCATTGATTTTTGCCATTGAAAAACGTCCAGAAATGTTTGAAGCTACTGACTGAATGAAAGGAGCTGGCATCTCACTCTCTTTGAATCTTCTTTATCATGCTAGGATTAGCAGGAAAAAGCAAAAAATTTCAGAATTGCACCGTGCAATGTGGAGATAATACTGTTTGTGCATTTACAATATTCATTGATTTTTGCCTTTGAAAAACGTCCAGAAATGTTTGAAGCTACTGACTGAATGAAAGGAGCTGGCATCTCACTCTCTTTGAATCTTCTTTATCATGCTAGGATTAACAGGAAAAAGCTAAAAATTTCAGAATTGCACCTTGCAATGTGGAGATATTACTGTTTGTGCATTTACAATATTCATTGATTTTTGCCATTGAAAAACATGTTTTTCATATACCAGAAATGTTTGAAGCTACTGACTGAATGAAAGGAGCTGGCATCTCACTCTCTTTGAATCTTCTTTATCATGCTAGGATTAGCAGGAAAAAGCAAAAAATTTCAGAATTGCACCTTGCAATGTGGAGATATTACTGTTTGTGCATTTACAATATTCATTGATTTTTGCCATTGAAAAACGTCCAGAAATGTTTGAAGCTACTGACTGAATGAAAGGAGCTGGCATCTCACTCTCTTTGAATCTTCTTTATCATGCTAGGATTAACAGGAAAAAGCTAAAAATTTCAGAATTGCACCGTGCAATGTGGAGATATTACTGTTTGTGCATTTACAATATTCATTGATTTTTGCCATTGAAAAACATGTTTTTCATATACCAGAAATGTTTGAAGCTACTGACTGAATGAAAGGAGCTGGCATCTCACTCTCTTTGAATCTTCTTTATCATGCTAGGATTAACAGGAAAAAGCTAAAAATTTCAGAATTGCACCGTGCAATGTGGAGATATTACTGTTTGTGCATTTACAATATTCATTGATTTTTGCCATTGAAAAACATGTTTTTCATATACCAGAAATGTTTGAAGCTACTGACTGAATGAAAGGAGCTGGCATCAAAGGAGCTGGCATCTCACTCTCTTTGAATCTTCTTTATCATGCTAGATTAGCAGGAAAAAGCTAAAAATTTCAGAATTGCACCTTGCAATGTGGAGATATTACTGTTTGTGCATTTACAATATTCATTGATTTTTGCCATTGAAAAACATGTTTTTCATATACCAGAAATGTTTGAAGCTACTGACTGAATGAAAGGAGCTGGCATCTCACTCTCTTTGAATCTTCTTTATCATGCTAGGATTAGCAGGAAAAAGCAAAAAATTTCAGAATTGCACCTTGCAATGTGGAGATATTACTGTTTGTGCATTTACAATATTCATTGATTTTTGCCATTGAAAAACGTCCAGAAATGTTTGAAGCTACTGACTGAATGAAAGGAGCTGGCATCTCACTCTCTTTGAATTTTCTTTATCATGCTAGGATTAACAGGAAAAGCTAAAAATTTCAGAATTGCACCTTGCAATGTGGAGATATTACTGTTTGTGCATTTACAATATTCATTGATTTTTGCCATTGAAAAACATGTTTTTCATATACCAGAAATGTTTGAAGCTACTGACTGAATGAAAGGAGCTGGCATCTCACTCTCTTTGAATCTTCTTTATCATGCTAGGATTAGCAGGAAAAGCAAAAAATTTCAGAATTGCACCGTGCAATGTGGAGATATTACTGTTTGTTGATTTTGCCATTGAAAAACATGTTTTTCATATACCAGAAATGTTTGAAGCTACTGACTGAATGAAAGGAGCTGGCATCTCACTCTCTTTGAATCTTCTTTATCATGCTAGGATTAACAGGAAAAAGCTAAAAATTTCAGAATTGCACCGTGCAATGTGGAGATATTACTGTTTGTGCATTTACAATATTCATTGATTTTTGCCATTGAAAAACATGTTTTTCATATACCAGAAATGTTTGAAGCTACTGACTGAATGAAAGGAGCTGGCATCTCACTCTCTTTGAATCTTCTTTATCATGCTAGGATTAACAGGAAAAAGCTAAAAATTTCAGAATTGCACCGTGCAATGTGGAGATATTACTGTTTGTGCATTTACAATATTCATTGATTTTTGCCATTGAAAAACATGTTTTTCATATACCAGAAATGTTTGAAGCTACTGACTGAATGAAAGGAGCTGGCATCTCACTCTCTTTGAATCTTCTTTATCATGCTAGGATTAGCAGGAAAAAGCAAAAAATTTCAGAATTGCACCTTGCAATGTGGAGATATTACTGTTTGTGCATTTACAATATTCATTGATTTTTGCCATTGAAAAACGTCCAGAAATGTTTGAAGCTACTGACTGAATGAAAGGAGCTGGCATCTCACTCTCTTTGAATCTTCTTTATCATGCTAGGATTAGCAGGAAAAGCAAAAAATTTCAGAATTGCACCGTGCAATGTGGAGATATTACTGTTTGTGCATTTACAATATTCATTGATTTTTGCCATTGAAAAACATGTTTTTCATATACCAGAAATGTTTGAAGCTACTGACTGAATGAAAGGAGCTGGCATCTCACTCTCTTTGAATCTTCTTTATCATGCTAGGATTAACAGGAAAAAGCTAAAAATTTCAGAATTGCACCGTGCAATGTGGAGATATTACTGTTTGTGCATTTACAATATTCATTGATTTTTGCCATTGAAAAACATGTTTTTCATATACCAGAAATGTTTGAAGCTACTGACTGAATGAAAGGAGCTGGCATCTCACTCTCTTTGAATCTTCTTTATCATGCTAGGATTAACAGGAAAAAGCTAAAAATTTCAGAATTGCACCGTGCAATGTGGAGATATTACTGTTTGTGCATTTACAATATTCATTGATTTTTGCCATTGAAAAACATGTTTTTCATATACCAGAAATGTTTGAAGCTACTGACTGAATGAAAGGAGCTGGCATCTCACTCTCTTTGAATCTTCTTTATCATGCTAGGATTAGCAGGAAAAAGCTAAAAATTTCAGAATTGCACCGTGCAATGTGGAGATATTACTGTTTGTGCATTTACAATATTCATTGATTTTTGCCATTGAAAAACGTCCAGAAATGTTTGAAGCTACTGACTGAATGAAAGGAGCTGGCATCTCACTCTCTTTGAATCTTCTTTATCATGCTAGGATTAGCAGGAAAAAGCAAAAAATTTCAGAATTGCACCTTGCAATGTGGAGATATTACTGTTTGTGCATTTACAATATTCATTGATTTTTGCCATTGAAAAACATGTTTTTCATATACCAGAAATGTTTGAAGCTACTGACTGAATGAAAGGAGCTGGCATCTCACTCTCTTTGAATCTTCTTTATCATGCTAGGATTAGCAGGAAAAAGCAAAAAATTTCAGAATTGCACCGTGCAATGTGGAGATATTACTGTTTGTGCATTTACAATATTCATTGATTTTTGCCATTGAAAAACATGTTTTTCATATACCAGAAATGTTTGAAGCTACTGACTGAATGAAAGGAGCTGGCATCTCACTCTCTTTGAATCTTCTTTATCATGCTAGGATTAGCAGGAAAAAGCAAAAAATTTCAGAATTGCACCTTGCAATGTGGAGATATTACTGTTTGTGCATTTACAATATTCATTGATTTTTGCCATTGAAAAACATGTTTTTCATATACCAGAAATGTTTGAAGCTACTGACTGAATGAAAGGAGCTGGCATCTCACTCTCTTTGAATCTTCTTTATCATGCTAGGATTAACAGGAAAAAGCAAAAAATTTCAGAATTGCACCGTGCAATGTGGAGATATTACTGTTTGTGCATTTACAATATTCATTGATTTTTGCCATTGAAAAACGTCCAGAAATGTTTGAAGCTACTGACTGAATGAAAGGAGCTGGCATCTCACTCTCTTTGAATCTTCTTTATCATGCTAGGATTAACAGGAAAAAGCTAAAAATTTCAGAATTGCACCGTGCAATGTGGAGATATTACTGTTTGTGCATTTACAATATTCATTGATTTTTGCCATTGAAAAACATGTTTTTCATATACCAGAAATGTTTGAAGCTACTGACTGAATGAAAGGAGCTGGCATCTCACTCTCTTTGAATCTTCTTTATCATGCTAGGATTAACAGGAAAAAGCTAAAAATTTCAGAATTGCACCGTGCAATGTGGAGATATTACTGTTTGTGCATTTACAATATTCATTGATTTTTGCCATTGAAAAACGTCCAGAAATGTTTGAAGCTACTGACTGAATGAAAGGAGCTGGCATCTCACTCTCTTTGAATCTTCTTTATCATGCTAGGATTAGCAGGAAAAAGCAAAAAATTTCAGAATTGCACCTTGCAATGTGGAGATATTACTGTTTGTGCATTTACAATATTCATTGATTTTTGCCATTGAAAAACATGTTTTTCATATACCAGAAATGTTTGAAGCTACTGACTGAATGAAAGGAGCTGGCATCTCACTCTCTTTGAATCTTCTTTATCATGCTAGGATTAACAGGAAAAAGCAAAAAATTTCAGAATTGCACCGTGCAATGTGGAGATATTACTGTTTGTGCATTTACAATATTCATTGATTTTTGCCATTGAAAAACGTCCAGAAATGTTTGAAGCTACTGACTGAATGAAAGGAGCTGGCATCTCACTCTCTTTGAATCTTCTTTATCATGCTAGGATTAACAGGAAAAAGCTAAAAATTTCAGAATTGCACCGTGCAATGTGGAGATATTACTGTTTGTGCATTTACAATATTCATTGATTTTTGCCATTGAAAAACATGTTTTTCATATACCAGAAATGTTTGAAGCTACTGACTGAATGAAAGGAGCTGGCATCTCACTCTCTTTGAATCTTCTTTATCATGCTAGGATTAACAGGAAAAAGCTAAAAATTTCAGAATTGCACCGTGCAATGTGGAGATATTACTGTTTGTGCATTTACAATATTCATTGATTTTTGCCATTGAAAAACATGTTTTTCATATACCAGAAATGTTTGAAGCTACTGACTGAATGAAAGGAGCTGGCATCTCACTCTCTTTGAATCTTCTTTATCATGCTAGGATTAACAGGAAAAAGCTAAAAATTTCAGAATTGCACCGTGCAATGTGGAGATATTACTGTTTGTGCATTTACAATATTCATTGATTTTTGCCATTGAAAAACGTCCAGAAATGTTTGAAGCTACTGACTGAATGAAAGGAGCTGGCATCTCACTCTCTTTGAATCTTCTTTATCATGCTAGGATTAGCAGGAAAAAGCAAAAAATTTCAGAATTGCACCTTGCAATGTGGAGATATTACTGTTTGTGCATTTACAATATTCATTGATTTTTGCCATTGAAAAACATGTTTTTCATATACCAGAAATGTTTGAAGCTACTGACTGAATGAAAGGAGCTGGCATCTCACTCTCTTTGAATCTTCTTTATCATGCTAGGATTAACAGGAAAAAGCAAAAAATTTCAGAATTGCACCGTGCAATGTGGAGATATTACTGTTTGTGCATTTACAATATTCATTGATTTTTGCCATTGAAAAACGTCCAGAAATGTTTGAAGCTACTGACTGAATGAAAGGAGCTGGCATCTCACTCTCTTTGAATCTTCTTTATCATGCTAGGATTAACAGGAAAAAGCTAAAAATTTCAGAATTGCACCGTGCAATGTGGAGATATTACTGTTTGTGCATTTACAATATTCATTGATTTTTGCCATTGAAAAACATGTTTTTCATATACCAGAAATGTTTGAAGCTACTGACTGAATGAAAGGAGCTGGCATCTCACTCTCTTTGAATCTTCTTTATCATGCTAGGATTAACAGGAAAAAGCTAAAAATTTCAGAATTGCACCGTGCAATGTGGAGATATTACTGTTTGTGCATTTACAATATTCATTGATTTTTGCCATTGAAAAACGTCCAGAAATGTTTGAAGCTACTGACTGAATGAAAGGAGCTGGCATCTCACTCTCTTTGAATCTTCTTTATCATGCTAGGATTAGCAGGAAAAAGCAAAAAATTTCAGAATTGCACCTTGCAATGTGGAGATATTACTGTTTGTGCATTTACAATATTCATTGATTTTTGCCATTGAAAAACATGTTTTTCATATACCAGAAATGTTTGAAGCTACTGACTGAATGAAAGGAGCTGGCATCTCACTCTCTTTGAATCTTCTTTATCATGCTAGGATTAGCAGGAAAAAGCTAAAAATTTCAGAATTGCACCGTGCAATGTGGAGATATTACTGTTTGTGCATTTACAATATTCATTGATTTTTGCCATTGAAAAACGTCCAGAAATGTTTGAAGCTACTGACTGAATGAAAGGAGCTGGCATCTCACTCTCTTTGAATCTTCTTTATCATGCTAGGATTAGCAGGAAAAAGCAAAAAATTTCAGAATTGCACCTTGCAATGTGGAGATATTACTGTTTGTGCATTTACAATATTCATTGATTTTTGCCATTGAAAAACGTCCAGAAATGTTTGAAGCTACTGACTGAATGAAAGGAGCTGGCATCTCACTCTCTTTGAATCTTCTTTATCATGCTAGGATTAACAGGAAAAAGCAAAAAATTTCAGAATTGCACCTTGCAATGTGGAGATATTACTGTTTGTGCATTTACAATATTCATTGATTTTTGCCATTGAAAAACATGTTTTTCATATACCAGAAATGTTTGAAGCTACTGACTGAATGAAAGGAGCTGGCATCTCACTCTCTTTGAATCTTCTTTATCATGCTAGGATTAGCAGGAAAAAGCAAAAAATTTCAGAATTGCACCGTGCAATGTGGAGATATTACTGTTTGTGCATTTACAATATTCATTGATTTTTGCCATTGAAAAACATGTTTTTCATATACCAGAAATGTTTGAAGCTACTGACTGAATGAAAGGAGCTGGCATCTCACTCTCTTTGAATCTTCTTTATCATGCTAGGATTAGCAGGAAAAAGCTAAAAATTTCAGAATTGCACCGTGCAATGTGGAGATATTACTGTTTGTGCATTTACAATATTCATTGATTTTTGCCATTGAAAAACATGTTTTTCATATACCAGAAATGTTTGAAGCTACTGACTGAATGAAAGGAGCTGGCATCTCACTCTCTTTGAATCTTCTTTATCATGCTAGGATTAACAGGAAAAAGCTAAAAATTTCAGAATTGCACCTTGCAATGTGGAGATATTACTGTTTGTGCATTTACAATATTCATTGATTTTTGCCATTGAAAAACATGTTTTTCATATACCAGAAATGTTTGAAGCTACTGACTGAATGAAAGGAGCTGGCATCTCACTCTCTTTGAATCTTCTTTATCATGCTAGGATTAGCAGGAAAAAGCAAAAAATTTCAGAATTGCACCTTGCAATGTGGAGATATTACTGTTTGTGCATTTACAATATTCATTGATTTTTGCCATTGAAAAACATGTTTTTCATATACCAGAAATGTTTGAAGCTACTGACTGAATGAAAGGAGCTGGCATCTCACTCTCTTTGAATCTTCTTTATCATGCTAGGATTAGCAGGAAAAAGCAAAAAATTTCAGAATTGCACCGTGCAATGTGGAGATATTACTGTTTGTGCATTTACAATATTCATTGATTTTTGCCATTGAAAAACATGTTTTTCATATACCAGAAATGTTTGAAGCTACTGACTGAATGAAAGGAGCTGGCATCTCACTCTCTTTGAATCTTCTTTATCATGCTAGGATTAACAGGAAAAAGCTAAAAATTTCAGAATTGCACCGTGCAATGTGGAGATATTACTGTTTGTGCATTTACAATATTCATTGATTTTTGCCATTGAAAAACGTCCAGAAATGTTTGAAGCTACTGACTGAATGAAAGGAGCTGGCATCTCACTCTCTTTGAATCTTCTTTATCATGCTAGGATTAGCAGGAAAAAGCAAAAAATTTCAGAATTGCACCTTGCAATGTGGAGATATTACTGTTTGTGCATTTACAATATTCATTGATTTTTGCCATTGAAAAACATGTTTTTCATATACCAGAAATGTTTGAAGCTACTGACTGAATGAAAGGAGCTGGCATCTCACTCTCTTTGAATCTTCTTTATCATGCTAGGATTAGCAGGAAAAAGCTAAAAATTTCAGAATTGCACCGTGCAATGTGGAGATATTACTGTTTGTGCATTTACAATATTCATTGATTTTTGCCATTGAAAAACGTCCAGAAATGTTTGAAGCTACTGACTGAATGAAAGGAGCTGGCATCTCACTCTCTTTGAATCTTCTTTATCATGCTAGGATTAGCAGGAAAAAGCAAAAAATTTCAGAATTGCACCTTGCAATGTGGAGATATTACTGTTTGTGCATTTACAATATTCATTGATTTTTGCCATTGAAAAACGTCCAGAAATGTTTGAAGCTACTGACTGAATGAAAGGAGCTGGCATCTCACTCTCTTTGAATCTTCTTTATCATGCTAGGATTAACAGGAAAAAGCAAAAAATTTCAGAATTGCACCTTGCAATGTGGAGATATTACTGTTTGTGCATTTACAATATTCATTGATTTTTGCCATTGAAAAACATGTTTTTCATATACCAGAAATGTTTGAAGCTACTGACTGAATGAAAGGAGCTGGCATCTCACTCTCTTTGAATCTTCTTTATCATGCTAGGATTAACAGGAAAAAGCTAAAAATTTCAGAATTGCACCGTGCAATGTGGAGATATTACTGTTTGTGCATTTACAATATTCATTGATTTTTGCCATTGAAAAACATGTTTTTCATATACCAGAAATGTTTGAAGCTACTGACTGAATGAAAGGAGCTGGCATCTCACTCTCTTTGAATCTTCTTTATCATGCTAGGATTAGCAGGAAAAAGCAAAAAATTTCAGAATTGCACCGTGCAATGTGGAGATATTACTGTTTGTGCATTTACAATATTCATTGATTTTTGCCATTGAAAAACGTCCAGAAATGTTTGAAGCTACTGACTGAATGAAAGGAGCTGGCATCTCACTCTCTTTGAATCTTCTTTATCATGCTAGGATTAGCAGGAAAAAGCAAAAAATTTCAGAATTGCACCGTGCAATGTGGAGATATTACTGTTTGTGCATTTACAATATTCATTGATTTTTGCCATTGAAAAACGTCCAGAAATGTTTGAAGCTACTGACTGAATGAAAGGAGCTGGCATCTCACTCTCTTTGAATCTTCTTTATCATGCTAGGATTAACAGGAAAAAGCTAAAAATTTCAGAATTGCACCTTGCAATGTGGAGATATTACTGTTTGTGCATTTACAATATTCATTGATTTTTGCCATTGAAAAACATGTTTTTCATATACCAGAAATGTTTGAAGCTACTGACTGAATGAAAGGAGCTGGCATCTCACTCTCTTTGAATCTTCTTTATCATGCTAGGATTAGCAGGAAAAAGCAAAAAATTTCAGAATTGCACCGTGCAATGTGGAGATATTACTGTTTGTGCATTTACAATATTCATTGATTTTTGCCATTGAAAAACATGTTTTTCATATACCAGAAATGTTTGAAGCTACTGACTGAATGAAAGGAGCTGGCATCTCACTCTCTTTGAATCTTCTTTATCATGCTAGGATTAGCAGGAAAAAGCTAAAAATTTCAGAATTGCACCGTGCAATGTGGAGATATTACTGTTTGTGCATTTACAATATTCATTGATTTTTGCCATTGAAAAACATGTTTTTCATATACCAGAAATGTTTGAAGCTACTGACTGAATGAAAGGAGCTGGCATCTCACTCTCTTTGAATCTTCTTTATCATGCTAGGATTAACAGGAAAAAGCTAAAAATTTCAGAATTGCACCGTGCAATGTGGAGATATTACTGTTTGTGCATTTACAATATTCATTGATTTTTGCCATTGAAAAACATGTTTTTCATATACCAGAAATGTTTGAAGCTACTGACTGAATGAAAGGAGCTGGCATCTCACTCTCTTTGAATCTTCTTTATCATGCTAGGATTAGCAGGAAAAAGCAAAAAATTTCAGAATTGCACCTTGCAATGTGGAGATATTACTGTTTGTGCATTTACAATATTCATTGATTTTTGCCATTGAAAAACATGTTTTTCATATACCAGAAATGTTTGAAGCTACTGACTGAATGAAAGGAGCTGGCATCTCACTCTCTTTGAATCTTCTTTATCATGCTAGGATTAGCAGGAAAAAGCTAAAAATTTCAGAATTGCACCGTGCAATGTGGAGATATTACTGTTTGTGCATTTACAATATTCATTGATTTTTGCCATTGAAAAACGTCCAGAAATGTTTGAAGCTACTGACTGAATGAAAGGAGCTGGCATCTCACTCTCTTTGAATCTTCTTTATCATGCTAGGATTAACAGGAAAAAGCTAAAAATTTCAGAATTGCACCGTGCAATGTGGAGATATTACTGTTTGTGCATTTACAATATTCATTGATTTTTGCCATTGAAAAACATGTTTTTCATATACCAGAAATGTTTGAAGCTACTGACTGAATGAAAGGAGCTGGCATCTCACTCTCTTTGAATCTTCTTTATCATGCTAGGATTAGCAGGAAAAAGCAAAAAATTTCAGAATTGCACCGTGCAATGTGGAGATATTACTGTTTGTGCATTTACAATATTCATTGATTTTTGCCATTGAAAAACGTCCAGAAATGTTTGAAGCTACTGACTGAATGAAAGGAGCTGGCATCTCACTCTCTTTGAATCTTCTTTATCATGCTAGGATTAGCAGGAAAAAGCAAAAAATTTCAGAATTGCACCGTGCAATGTGGAGATATTACTGTTTGTGCATTTACAATATTCATTGATTTTTGCCATTGAAAAACGTCCAGAAATGTTTGAAGCTACTGACTGAATGAAAGGAGCTGGCATCTCACTCTCTTTGAATCTTCTTTATCATGCTAGGATTAACAGGAAAAAGCTAAAAATTTCAGAATTGCACCTTGCAATGTGGAGATATTACTGTTTGTGCATTTACAATATTCATTGATTTTTGCCATTGAAAAACATGTTTTTCATATACCAGAAATGTTTGAAGCTACTGACTGAATGAAAGGAGCTGGCATCTCACTCTCTTTGAATCTTCTTTATCATGCTAGGATTAGCAGGAAAAAGCAAAAAATTTCAGAATTGCACCGTGCAATGTGGAGATATTACTGTTTGTGCATTTACAATATTCATTGATTTTTGCCATTGAAAAACATGTTTTTCATATACCAGAAATGTTTGAAGCTACTGACTGAATGAAAGGAGCTGGCATCTCACTCTCTTTGAATCTTCTTTATCATGCTAGGATTAGCAGGAAAAAGCTAAAAATTTCAGAATTGCACCGTGCAATGTGGAGATATTACTGTTTGTGCATTTACAATATTCATTGATTTTTGCCATTGAAAAACATGTTTTTCATATACCAGAAATGTTTGAAGCTACTGACTGAATGAAAGGAGCTGGCATCTCACTCTCTTTGAATCTTCTTTATCATGCTAGGATTAACAGGAAAAAGCTAAAAATTTCAGAATTGCACCATGCAATGTGGAGATATTACTGTTTGTGCATTTACAATATTCATTGATTTTTGCCATTGAAAAACATGTTTTTCATATACCAGAAATGTTTGAAGCTACTGACTGAATGAAAGGAGCTGGCATCTCACTCTCTTTGAATCTTCTTTATCATGCTAGGATTAGCAGGAAAAAGCAAAAAATTTCAGAATTGCACCTTGCAATGTGGAGATATTACTGTTTGTGCATTTACAATATTCATTGATTTTTGCCATTGAAAAACATGTTTTTCATATACCAGAAATGTTTGAAGCTACTGACTGAATGAAAGGAGCTGGCATCTCACTCTCTTTGAATCTTCTTTATCATGCTAGGATTAGCAGGAAAAAGCTAAAAATTTCAGAATTGCACCGTGCAATGTGGAGATATTACTGTTTGTGCATTTACAATATTCATTGATTTTTGCCATTGAAAAACGTCCAGAAATGTTTGAAGCTACTGACTGAATGAAAGGAGCTGGCATCTCACTCTCTTTGAATCTTCTTTATCATGCTAGGATTAACAGGAAAAAGCTAAAAATTTCAGAATTGCACCGTGCAATGTGGAGATATTACTGTTTGTGCATTTACAATATTCATTGATTTTTGCCATTGAAAAACATGTTTTTCATATACCAGAAATGTTTGAAGCTACTGACTGAATGAAAGGAGCTGGCATCTCACTCTCTTTGAATCTTCTTTATCATGCTAGGATTAGCAGGAAAAAGCAAAAAATTTCAGAATTGCACCGTGCAATGTGGAGATATTACTGTTTGTGCATTTACAATATTCATTGATTTTTGCCATTGAAAAACATGTTTTTCATATACCAGAAATGTTTGAAGCTACTGACTGAATGAAAGGAGCTGGCATCTCACTCTCTTTGAATCTTCTTTATCATGCTAGGATTAACAGGAAAAAGCAAAAAATTTCAGAATTGCACCGTGCAATGTGGAGATATTACTGTTTGTGCATTTACAATATTCATTGATTTTTGCCATTGAAAAACGTCCAGAAATGTTTGAAGCTACTGACTGAATGAAAGGAGCTGGCATCTCACTCTCTTTGAATCTTCTTTATCATGCTAGGATTAACAGGAAAAAGCTAAAAATTTCAGAATTGCACCGTGCAATGTGGAGATATTACTGTTTGTGCATTTACAATATTCATTGATTTTTGCCATTGAAAAACATGTTTTTCATATACCAGAAATGTTTGAAGCTACTGACTGAATGAAAGGAGCTGGCATCTCACTCTCTTTGAATCTTCTTTATCATGCTAGGATTAGCAGGAAAAAGCAAAAAATTTCAGAATTGCACCTTGCAATGTGGAGATATTACTGTTTGTGCATTTACAATATTCATTGATTTTTGCCATTGAAAAACATGTTTTTCATATACCAGAAATGTTTGAAGCTACTGACTGAATGAAAGGAGCTGGCATCTCACTCTCTTTGAATCTTCTTTATCATGCTAGGATTAACAGGAAAAAGCTAAAAATTTCAGAATTGCACCGTGCAATGTGGAGATATTACTGTTTGTGCATTTACAATATTCATTGATTTTTGCCATTGAAAAACATGTTTTTCATATACCAGAAATGTTTGAAGCTACTGACTGAATGAAAGGAGCTGGCATCTCACTCTCTTTGAATCTTCTTTATCATGCTAGGATTAACAGGAAAAAGCTAAAAATTTCAGAATTGCACCTTGCAATGTGGAGATATTACTGTTTGTGCATTTACAATATTCATTGATTTTTGCCATTGAAAAACATGTTTTTCATATACCAGAAATGTTTGAAGCTACTGACTGAATGAAAGGAGCTGGCATCTCACTCTCTTTGAATCTTCTTTATCATGCTAGGATTAACAGGAAAAAGCTAAAAATTTCAGAATTGCACCTTGCAATGTGGAGATATTACTGTTTGTGCATTTACAATATTCATTGATTTTTGCCATTGAAAAACATGTTTTTCATATACCAGAAATGTTTGAAGCTACTGACTGAATGAAAGGAGCTGGCATCTCACTCTCTTTGAATCTTCTTTATCATGCTAGGATTAGCAGGAAAAAGCTAAAAATTTCAGAATTGCACCGTGCAATGTGGAGATATTACTGTTTGTGCATTTACAATATTCATTGATTTTTGCCATTGAAAAACATGTTTTTCATATACCAGAAATGTTTGAAGCTACTGACTGAATGAAAGG
Organism: Phyllobates terribilis; assembly: GCF_046119375.1. Lineage (NCBI taxonomy): Eukaryota > Metazoa > Chordata > Amphibia > Anura > Dendrobatidae > Phyllobates > Phyllobates terribilis. The sequence continues at coordinate 15,620 of NW_027371348.1, forward strand.
AGCTGGCATCTCACTCTCTTTGAATCTTCTTTATCATGCTAGGATTAGCAGGAAAAAGCAAAAAATTTCAGAATTGCACCTTGCAATGTGGAGATATTACTGTTTGTGCATTTACAATATTCATTGATTTTTGCCATTGAAAAACATGTTTTTCATATACCAGAAATGTTTGAAGCTACTGACTGAATGAAAGGAGCTGGCATCTCACTCTCTTTGAATCTTCTTTATCATGCTAGGATTAGCAGGAAAAAGCAAAAAATTTCAGAATTGCACCGTGCAATGTGGAGATATTACTGTTTGTGCATTTACAATATTCATTGATTTTTGCCATTGAAAAACATGTTTTTCATATACCAGAAATGTTTGAAGCTACTGACTGAATGAAAGGAGCTGGCATCTCACTCTCTTTGAATCTTCTTTATCATGCTAGGATTAACAGGAAAAAGCTAAAAATTTCAGAATTGCACCGTGCAATGTGGAGATATTACTGTTTGTGCATTTACAATATTCATTGATTTTTGCCATTGAAAAACGTCCAGAAATGTTTGAAGCTACTGACTGAATGAAAGGAGCTGGCATCTCACTCTCTTTGAATCTTCTTTATCATGCTAGGATTAACAGGAAAAAGCTAAAAATTTCAGAATTGCATCTTGCAATGTGGAGATATTACTGTTTGTGCATTTACAATATTCATTGATTTTTGCCATTGAAAAACATGTTTTTCATATACCAGAAATGTTTGAAGCTACTGACTGAATGAAAGGAGCTGGCATCTCACTCTCTTTGAATCTTCTTTATCATGCTAGGATTAGCAGGAAAAAGCAAAAAATTTCAGAATTGCACCTTGCAATGTGGAGATATTACTGTTTGTGCATTTACAATATTCATTGATTTTTGCCATTGAAAAACGTCCAGAAATGTTTGAAGCTACTGACTGAATGAAAGGAGCTGGCATCTCACTCTCTTTGAATCTTCTTTATCATGCTAGGATTAACAGGAAAAAGCTAAAAATTTCAGAATTGCACCTTGCAATGTGGAGATATTACTGTTTGTGCATTTACAATATTCATTGATTTTTGCCATTGAAAAACATGTTTTTCATATACCAGAAATGTTTGAAGCTACTGACTGAATGAAAGGAGCTGGCATCTCACTCTCTTTGAATCTTCTTTATCATGCTAGGATTAGCAGGAAAAAGCAAAAAATTTCAGAATTGCACCGTGCAATGTGGAGATATTACTGTTTGTGCATTTACAATATTCATTGATTTTTGCCATTGAAAAACATGTTTTTCATATACCAGAAATGTTTGAAGCTACTGACTGAATGAAAGGAGCTGGCATCTCACTCTCTTTGAATCTTCTTTATCATGCTAGGATTAGCAGGAAAAAGCAAAAAATTTCAGAATTGCACCTTGCAATGTGGAGATATTACTGTTTGTGCATTTACAATATTCATTGATTTTTGCCATTGAAAAACATGTTTTTCATATACCAGAAATGTTTGAAGCTACTGACTGAATGAAAGGAGCTGGCATCTCACTCTCTTTGAATCTTCTTTATCATGCTAGGATTAACAGGAAAAAGCAAAAAATTTCAGAATTGCACCGTGCAATGTGGAGATATTACTGTTTGTGCATTTACAATATTCATTGATTTTTGCCATTGAAAAACGTCCAGAAATGTTTGAAGCTACTGACTGAATGAAAGGAGCTGGCATCTCACTCTCTTTGAATCTTCTTTATCATGCTAGGATTAGCAGGAAAAAGCTAAAAATTTCAGAATTGCACCTTGCAATGTGGAGATATTACTGTTTGTGCATTTACAATATTCATTGATTTTTGCCATTGAAAAACATGTTTTTCATATACCAGAAATGTTTGAAGCTACTGACTGAATGAAAGGAGCTGGCATCTCACTCTCTTTGAATCTTCTTTATCATGCTAGGATTAGCAGGAAAAAGCAAAAAATTTCAGAATTGCACCTTGCAATGTGGAGATATTACTGTTTGTGCATTTACAATATTCATTGATTTTTGCCATTGAAAAACATGTTTTTCATATACCAGAAATGTTTGAAGCTACTGACTGAATGAAAGGAGCTGGCATCTCACTCTCTTTGAATCTTCTTTATCATGCTAGGATTAGCAGGAAAAAGCAAAAAATTTCAGAATTGCACCGTGCAATGTGGAGATATTACTGTTTGTGCATTTACAATATTCATTGATTTTTGCCATTGAAAAACATGTTTTTCATATACCAGAAATGTTTGAAGCTACTGACTGAATGAAAGGAGCTGGCATCTCACTCTCTTTGAATCTTCTTTATCATGCTAGGATTAGCAGGAAAAAGCAAAAAATTTCAGAATTGCACCTTGCAATGTGGAGATATTACTGTTTGTGCATTTACAATATTCATTGATTTTTGCCATTGAAAAACATGTTTTTCATATACCAGAAATGTTTGAAGCTACTGACTGAATGAAAGGAGCTGGCATCTCACTCTCTTTGAATCTTCTTTATCATGCTAGGATTAGCAGGAAAAAGCTAAAAATTTCAGAATTGCACCTTGCAATGTGGAAATATTACTGTTTGTGCATTTACAATATTCATTGATTTTTGCCATTGAAAAACATGTTTTTCATATACCAGAAATGTTTGAAGCTACTGACTGAATGAAAGGAGCTGGCATCTCACTCTCTTTGAATCTTCTTTATCATGCTAGGATTAGCAGGAAAAAGCTAAAAATTTCAGAATTGCACCTTGCAATGTGGAGATATTACTGTTTGTGCATTTACAATATTCATTGATTTTTGCCATTGAAAAACATGTTTTTCATATACCAGAAATGTTTGAAGCTACTGACTGAATGAAAGGAGCTGGCATCTCACTCTCTTTGAATCTTCTTTATCATGCTAGGATTAACAGGAAAAAGCTAAAAATTTCAGAATTGCACCTTGCAATGTGGAGATATTACTGTTTGTGCATTTACAATATTCATTGATTTTTGCCATTGAAAAACGTCCAGAAATGTTTGAAGCTTCTGACTGAATGAAAGGAGCTGGCATCTCACTCTCTTTGAATCTTCTTTATCATGCTAGGATTAACAGGAAAAAGCTAAAAATTTCAGAATTGCACCGTGCAATGTGGAGATATTACTGTTTGTGCATTTACAATATTCATTGATTTTTGCCATTGAAAAACATGTTTTTCATATACCAGAAATGTTTGAAGCTACTGACTGAATGAAAGGAGCTGGCATCTCACTCTCTTTGAATCTTCTTTATCATGCTAGGATTAACAGGAAAAAGCTAAAAATTTCAGAATTGCACCTTGCAATGTGGAGATATTACTGTTTGTGCATTTACAATATTCATTGATTTTTGCCATTGAAAAACATGTTTTTCATATACCAGAAATGTTTGAAGCTACTGACTGAATGAAAGGAGCTGGCATCTCACTCTCTTTGAATCTTCTTTATCATGCTAGGATTAGCAGGAAAAAGCAAAAAATTTCAGAATTGCACCGTGCAATGTGGAGATATTACTGTTTGTGCATTTACAATATTCATTGATTTTTGCCATTGAAAAACATGTTTTTCATATACCAGAAATGTTTGAAGCTACTGACTGAATGAAAGGAGCTGGCATCTCACTCTCTTTGAATCTTCTTTATCATGCTAGGATTAACAGGAAAAAGCTAAAAATTTCAGAATTGCACCGTGCAATGTGGAGATATTACTGTTTGTGCATTTACAATATTCATTGATTTTTGCCATTGAAAAACATGTTTTTCATATACCAGAAATGTTTGAAGCTACTGACTGAATGAAAGGAGCTGGCATCTCACTGTCTTTGAATCTTCTTTATCATGCTAGGATTAACAGGAAAAAGCTAAAAATTTCAGAATTGCACCTTGCAATGTGGAGATATTACTGTTTGTGCATTTACAATATTCATTGATTTTTGCCATTGAAAAACATGTTTTTCATATACCAGAAATGTTTGAAGCTACTGACTGAATGAAAGGAGCTGGCATCTCACTCTCTTTGAATCTTCTTTATCATGCTAGGATTAGCAGGAAAAAGCAAAAAATTTCAGAATTGCACCGTGCAATGTGGAGATATTACTGTTTGTGCATTTACAATATTCATTGATTTTTGCCATTGAAAAACATGTTTTTCATATACCAGAAATGTTTGAAGCTACTGACTGAATGAAAGGAGCTGGCATCTCACTCTCTTTGAATCTTCTTTATCATGCTAGGATTAACAGGAAAAAGCTAAAAATTTCAGAATTGCACCGTGCAATGTGGAGATATTACTGTTTGTGCATTTACAATATTCATTGATTTTTGCCATTGAAAAACATGTTTTTCATATACCAGAAATGTTTGAAGCTACTGACTGAATGAAAGGAGCTGGCATCTCACTCTCTTTGAATCTTCTTTATCATGCTAGGATTAACAGGAAAAAGCTAAAAATTTCAGAATTGCACCGTGCAATGTGGAGATATTACTGTTTGTGCATTTACAATATTCATTGATTTTTGCCATTGAAAAACATGTTTTTCATATACCAGAAATGTTTGAAGCTACTGACTGAATGAAAGGAGCTGGCATCTCACTCTCTTTGAATCTTCTTTATCATGCTAGGATTAACAGGAAAAAGCTAAAAATTTCAGAATTGCACCGTGCAATGTGGAGATATTACTGTTTGTGCATTTACAATATTCATTGATTTTTGCCATTGAAAAACGTCCAGAAATGTTTGAAGCTACTGACTGAATGAAAGGAGCTGGCATCTCACTCTCTTTGAATCTTCTTTATCATGCTAGGATTAACAGGAAAAAGCTAAAAATTTCAGAATTGCACCTTGCAATGTGGAGATATTACTGTTTGTGCATTTACAATATTCATTGATTTTTGCCATTGAAAAACATGTTTTTCATATACCAGAAATGTTTGAAGCTACTGACTGAATGAAAGGAGCTGGCATCTCACTCTCTTTGAATCTTCTTTATCATGCTAGGATTAGCAGGAAAAAGCAAAAAATTTCAGAATTGCACCGTGCAATGTGGAGATATTACTGTTTGTGCATTTACAATATTCATTGATTTTTGCCATTGAAAAACATGTTTTTCATATACCAGAAATGTTTGAAGCTACTGACTGAATGAAAGGAGCTGGCATCTCACTCTCTTTGAATCTTCTTTATCATGCTAGGATTAGCAGGAAAAAGCTAAAAATTTCAGAATTGCACCGTGCAATGTGGAGATATTACTGTTTGTGCATTTACAATATTCATTGATTTTTGCCATTGAAAAACATGTTTTTCATATACCAGAAATGTTTGAAGCTACTGACTGAATGAAAGGAGCTGGCATCTCACTCTCTTTGAATCTTCTTTATCATGCTAGGATTAACAGGATAAAGCTAAAAATTTCAGAATTGCACCGTGCAATGTGGAGATATTACTGTTTGTGCATTTACAATATTCATTGATTTTTGCCATTGAAAAACATGTTTTTCATATACCAGAAATGTTTGAAGCTACTGACTGAATGAAAGGAGCTGGCATCTCACTCTCTTTGAATCTTCTTTATCATGCTAGGATTAACAGGAAAAAGCTAAAAATTTCAGAATTGCACCGTGCAATGTGGAGATATTACTGTTTGTCCATTTACAATATTCATTGATTTTTGCCATTGAAAAACATGTTTTTCATATACCAGAAATGTTTGAAGCTACTGACTGAATGAAAGGAGCTGGCATCTCACTCTCTTTGAATCTTCTTTATCATGCTAGGATTAACAGGAAAAAGCTAAAAATTTCAGAATTGCACCGTGCAATGTGGAGATATTACTGTTTGTGCATTTACAATATTCATTGATTTTTGCCATTGAAAAACGTCCAGAAATGTTTGAAGCTACTGACTGAATGAAAGGAGCTGGCATCTCACTCTCTTTGAATCTTCTTTATCATGCTAGGATTAACAGGAAAAAGCTAAAAATTTCAGAATTGCACCTTGCAATGTGGAGATATTACTGTTTGTGCATTTACAATATTCATTGATTTTTGCCATTGAAAAACATGTTTTTCATATACCAGAAATGTTTGAAGCTACTGACTGAATGAAAGGAGCTGGCATCTCACTCTCTTTGAATCTTCTTTATCATGCTAGGATTAGCAGGAAAAAGCAAAAAATTTCAGAATTGCACCGTGCAATGTGGAGATATTACTGTTTGTGCATTTACAATATTCATTGATTTTTGCCATTGAAAAACATGTTTTTCATATACCAGAAATGTTTGAAGCTACTGACTGAATGAAAGGAGCTGGCATCTCACTCTCTTTGAATCTTCTTTATCATGCTAGGATTAGCAGGAAAAAGCTAAAAATTTCAGAATTGCACCGTGCAATGTGGAGATATTACTGTTTGTGCATTTACAATATTCATTGATTTTTGCCATTGAAAAACATGTTTTTCATATACCAGAAATGTTTGAAGCTACTGACTGAATGAAAGGAGCTGGCATCTCACTCTCTTTGAATCTTCTTTATCATGCTAGGATTAGCAGGAAAAAGCTAAAAATTTCAGAATTGCACCGTGCAATGTGGAGATATTACTGTTTGTGCATTTACAATATTCATTGATTTTTGCCATTGAAAAACATGTTTTTCATATACCAGAAATGTTTGAAGCTACTGACTGAATGAAAGGAGCTGGCATCTCACTCTCTTTGAATCTTCTTTATCATGCTAGGATTAGCAGGAAAAAGCTAAAAATTTCAGAATTGCACCTTGCAATGTGGAAATATTACTGTTTGTGCATTTACAATATTCATTGATTTTTGCCATTGAAAAACATGTTTTTCATATACCAGAAATGTTTGAAGCTACTGACTGAATGAAAGGAGCTGGCATCTCACTCTCTTTGAATCTTCTTTATCATGCTAGGATTAGCAGGAAAAAGCTAAAAATTTCAGAATTGCACCTTGCAATGTGGAGATATTACTGTTTGTGCATTTACAATATTCATTGATTTTTGCCATTGAAAAACATGTTTTTCATATACCAGAAATGTTTGAAGCTACTGACTGAATGAAAGGAGCTGGCATCTCACTCTCTTTGAATCTTCTTTATCATGCTAGGATTAACAGGAAAAAGCTAAAAATTTCAGAATTGCACCTTGCAATGTGGAGATATTACTGTTTGTGCATTTACAATATTCATTGATTTTTGCCATTGAAAAACGTCCAGAAATGTTTGAAGCTTCTGACTGAATGAAAGGAGCTGGCATCTCACTCTCTTTGAATCTTCTTTATCATGCTAGGATTAACAGGAAAAAGCTAAAAATTTCAGAATTGCACCGTGCAATGTGGAGATATTACTGTTTGTGCATTTACAATATTCATTGATTTTTGCCATTGAAAAACATGTTTTTCATATACCAGAAATGTTTGAAGCTACTGACTGAATGAAAGGAGCTGGCATCTCACTCTCTTTGAATCTTCTTTATCATGCTAGGATTAACAGGAAAAAGCTAAAAATTTCAGAATTGCACCTTGCAATGTGGAGATATTACTGTTTGTGCATTTACAATATTCATTGATTTTTGCCATTGAAAAACATGTTTTTCATATACCAGAAATGTTTGAAGCTACTGACTGAATGAAAGGAGCTGGCATCTCACTCTCTTTGAATCTTCTTTATCATGCTAGGATTAGCAGGAAAAAGCAAAAAATTTCAGAATTGCACCGTGCAATGTGGAGATATTACTGTTTGTGCATTTACAATATTCATTGATTTTTGCCATTGAAAAACATGTTTTTCATATACCAGAAATGTTTGAAGCTACTGACTGAATGAAAGGAGCTGGCATCTCACTCTCTTTGAATCTTCTTTATCATGCTAGGATTAACAGGAAAAAGCTAAAAATTTCAGAATTGCACCGTGCAATGTGGAGATATTACTGTTTGTGCATTTACAATATTCATTGATTTTTGCCATTGAAAAACATGTTTTTCATATACCAGAAATGTTTGAAGCTACTGACTGAATGAAAGGAGCTGGCATCTCACTGTCTTTGAATCTTCTTTATCATGCTAGGATTAACAGGAAAAAGCTAAAAATTTCAGAATTGCACCTTGCAATGTGGAGATATTACTGTTTGTGCATTTACAATATTCATTGATTTTTGCCATTGAAAAACATGTTTTTCATATACCAGAAATGTTTGAAGCTACTGACTGAATGAAAGGAGCTGGCATCTCACTCTCTTTGAATCTTCTTTATCATGCTAGGATTAGCAGGAAAAAGCAAAAAATTTCAGAATTGCACCGTGCAATGTGGAGATATTACTGTTTGTGCATTTACAATATTCATTGATTTTTGCCATTGAAAAACATGTTTTTCATATACCAGAAATGTTTGAAGCTACTGACTGAATGAAAGGAGCTGGCATCTCACTCTCTTTGAATCTTCTTTATCATGCTAGGATTAACAGGAAAAAGCTAAAAATTTCAGAATTGCACCGTGCAATGTGGAGATATTACTGTTTGTGCATTTACAATATTCATTGATTTTTGCCATTGAAAAACATGTTTTTCATATACCAGAAATGTTTGAAGCTACTGACTGAATGAAAGGAGCTGGCATCTCACTCTCTTTGAATCTTCTTTATCATGCTAGGATTAACAGGAAAAAGCTAAAAATTTCAGAATTGCACCGTGCAATGTGGAGATATTACTGTTTGTGCATTTACAATATTCATTGATTTTTGCCATTGAAAAACATGTTTTTCATATACCAGAAATGTTTGAAGCTACTGACTGAATGAAAGGAGCTGGCATCTCACTCTCTTTGAATCTTCTTTATCATGCTAGGATTAACAGGAAAAAGCTAAAAATTTCAGAATTGCACCGTGCAATGTGGAGATATTACTGTTTGTGCATTTACAATATTCATTGATTTTTGCCATTGAAAAACGTCCAGAAATGTTTGAAGCTACTGACTGAATGAAAGGAGCTGGCATCTCACTCTCTTTGAATCTTCTTTATCATGCTAGGATTAACAGGAAAAAGCTAAAAATTTCAGAATTGCACCTTGCAATGTGGAGATATTACTGTTTGTGCATTTACAATATTCATTGATTTTTGCCATTGAAAAACATGTTTTTCATATACCAGAAATGTTTGAAGCTACTGACTGAATGAAAGGAGCTGGCATCTCACTCTCTTTGAATCTTCTTTATCATGCTAGGATTAGCAGGAAAAAGCAAAAAATTTCAGAATTGCACCGTGCAATGTGGAGATATTACTGTTTGTGCATTTACAATATTCATTGATTTTTGCCATTGAAAAACATGTTTTTCATATACCAGAAATGTTTGAAGCTACTGACTGAATGAAAGGAGCTGGCATCTCACTCTCTTTGAATCTTCTTTATCATGCTAGGATTAGCAGGAAAAAGCTAAAAATTTCAGAATTGCACCGTGCAATGTGGAGATATTACTGTTTGTGCATTTACAATATTCATTGATTTTTGCCATTGAAAAACATGTTTTTCATATACCAGAAATGTTTGAAGCTACTGACTGAATGAAAGGAGCTGGCATCTCACTCTCTTTGAATCTTCTTTATCATGCTAGGATTAACAGGATAAAGCTAAAAATTTCAGAATTGCACCGTGCAATGTGGAGATATTACTGTTTGTGCATTTACAATATTCATTGATTTTTGCCATTGAAAAACATGTTTTTCATATACCAGAAATGTTTGAAGCTACTGACTGAATGAAAGGAGCTGGCATCTCACTCTCTTTGAATCTTCTTTATCATGCTAGGATTAACAGGAAAAAGCTAAAAATTTCAGAATTGCACCGTGCAATGTGGAGATATTACTGTTTGTCCATTTACAATATTCATTGATTTTTGCCATTGAAAAACATGTTTTTCATATACCAGAAATGTTTGAAGCTACTGACTGAATGAAAGGAGCTGGCATCTCACTCTCTTTGAATCTTCTTTATCATGCTAGGATTAACAGGAAAAAGCTAAAAATTTCAGAATTGCACCGTGCAATGTGGAGATATTACTGTTTGTGCATTTACAATATTCATTGATTTTTGCCATTGAAAAACGTCCAGAAATGTTTGAAGCTACTGACTGAATGAAAGGAGCTGGCATCTCACTCTCTTTGAATCTTCTTTATCATGCTAGGATTAACAGGAAAAAGCTAAAAATTTCAGAATTGCACCTTGCAATGTGGAGATATTACTGTTTGTGCATTTACAATATTCATTGATTTTTGCCATTGAAAAACATGTTTTTCATATACCAGAAATGTTTGAAGCTACTGACTGAATGAAAGGAGCTGGCATCTCACTCTCTTTGAATCTTCTTTATCATGCTAGGATTAGCAGGAAAAAGCAAAAAATTTCAGAATTGCACCGTGCAATGTGGAGATATTACTGTTTGTGCATTTACAATATTCATTGATTTTTGCCATTGAAAAACATGTTTTTCATATACCAGAAATGTTTGAAGCTACTGACTGAATGAAAGGAGCTGGCATCTCACTCTCTTTGAATCTTCTTTATCATGCTAGGATTAACAGGAAAAAGCTAAAAATTTCAGAATTGCACCGTGCAATGTGGAGATATTACTGTTTGTGCATTTACAATATTCATTGATTTTTGCCATTGAAAAACATGTTTTTCATATACCAGAAATGTTTGAAGCTACTGACTGAATGAAAGGAGCTGGCATCTCACTCTCTTTGAATCTTCTTTATCATGCTAGGATTAACAGGAAAAAGCTAAAAATTTCAGAATTGCACCGTGCAATGTGGAGATATTACTGTTTGTGCATTTACAATATTCATTGATTTTTGCCATTGAAAAACATGTTTTTCATATACCAGAAATGTTTGAAGCTACTGACTGAATGAAAGGAGCTGGCATCTCACTCTCTTTGAATCTTCTTTATCATGCTAGGATTAGCAGGAAAAAGCAAAAAATTTCAGAATTGCACCTTGCAATGTGGAGATATTACTGTTTGTGCATTTACAATATTCATTGATTTTTGCCATTGAAAAACATGTTTTTCATATACCAGAAATGTTTGAAGCTACTGACTGAATGAAAGGAGGTGGCATCTCACTCTCTTTGAATCTTCTTTATCATGCTAGGATTAGCAGGAAAAAGCTAAAAATTTCAGAATTGCACCTTGCAATGTGGAAATATTACTGTTTGTGCATTTACAATATTCATTGATTTTTGCCATTGAAAAACATGTTTTTCATATACCAGAAATGTTTGAAGCTACTGACTGAATGAAAGGAGCTGGCATCTCACTCTCTTTGAATCTTCTTTATCATGCTAGGATTAGCAGGAAAAAGCTAAAAATTTCAGAATTGCACCTTGCAATGTGGAGATATTACTGTTTGTGCATTTACAATATTCATTGATTTTTGCCATTGAAAAACATGTTTTTCATATACCAGAAATGTTTGAAGCTACTGACTGAATGAAAGGAGCTGGCATCTCACTCTCTTTGAATCTTCTTTATCATGCTAGGATTAACAGGAAAAAGCTAAAAATTTCAGAATTGCACCTTGCAATGTGGAGATATTACTGTTTGTGCATTTACAATATTCATTGATTTTTGCCATTGAAAAACGTCCAGAAATGTTTGAAGCTTCTGACTGAATGAAAGGAGCTGGCATCTCACTCTCTTTGAATCTTCTTTATCATGCTAGGATTAACAGGAAAAAGCTAAAAATTTCAGAATTGCACCGTGCAATGTGGAGATTTTACTGTTTGTGCATTTACAATATTCATTGATTTTTGCCATTGAAAAACATGTTTTTCATATACCAGAAATGTTTGAAGCTACTGACTGAATGAAAGGAGCTGGCATCTCACTCTCTTTGAATCTTCTTTATCATGCTAGGATTAACAGGAAAAAGCTAAAAATTTCAGAATTGCACCTTGCAATGTGGAGATATTACTGTTTGTGCATTTACAATATTCATTGATTTTTGCCATTGAAAAACATGTTTTTCATATACTAGAAATGTTTGAAGCTACTGACTGAATGAAAGGAGCTGGCATCTCACTCTCTTTGAATCTTCTTTATCATGCTAGGATTAGCAGGAAAAAGCAAAAAATTTCAGAATTGCACCGTGCAATGTGGAGATATTACTGTTTGTGCATTTACAATATTCATTGATTTTTGCCATTGAAAAACATGTTTTTCATATACCAGAAATGTTTGAAGCTACTGACTGAATGAAAGGAGCTGGCATCTCACTCTCTTTGAATCTTCTTTATCATGCTAGGATTAACAGGAAAAAGCTAAAAATTTCAGAATTGCACCGTGCAATGTGGAGATATTACTGTTTGTGCATTTACAATATTCATTGATTTTTGCCATTGAAAAACATGTTTTTCATATACCAGAAATGTTTGAAGCTACTGACTGAATGAAAGGAGCTGGCATCTCACTGTCTTTGAATCTTCTTTATCATGCTAGGATTAACAGGAAAAAGCTAAAAATTTCAGAATTGCACCTTGCAATGTGGAGATATTACTGTTTGTGCATTTACAATATTCATTGATTTTTGCCATTGAAAAACATGTTTTTCATATACCAGAAATGTTTGAAGCTACTGACTGAATGAAAGG
>NW_027371349.1:12500-15000 GCF_046119375.1 Phyllobates terribilis
TGACTTTTTGGAAAATTTCACAATTTTGTGAAAACTTCCACAAAATGAGGTTCTAGTATGTTAGAGGGCATCCCAGGAGGGCTCCAAAAGTGTGGGTAAAATATATATCCCACAGGGGGAAAATTGAAAAAAAGTTGAAAAAAAAAATTTTTGGGGACTTAGAAAATTTTTCAACTTTTGTCAGACTTCCAGACAGGGGAGCGTGTCAGTGCGCGCATCCGATTTCAGTTCCAGAGCGATTCGCGCGATGAGTCCTTGATACTTAGTCGTTTTTGGCAAAATTTCTGACTTTTTGAAAATTTCACAATTTTGTGAAAACTTCCACAAAATGAGGTTCTAGTATGTTAGAGGGCATCCCAGGAGGGCTCCAAAAGTGTGGGTAAAATATATATCCCACAGGGGGAAAATTGAAAAAAAGTTGAAAAAAAAAATTTTTGGGGACTTAGAAAATTTTCACACATGTGTCAGACTTCCAGAGAGGGGAGCATGTCAGTGCGCGCATCCGATTTCAGTTCCAGAGCGATTCGCGCGATGAGTCCTTGATACTTAGTCGTTTTTGCAAAATTTCTGACTTTTTGGAAAATTTCACAATTTTGTGAAAACTTCCACAAAATGAGGTTCTAGTATGTTAGAGGGCATCCCAGGAGGGCTCCAAAAGTGTGGGTAAAATATATATCCCACAGGGGGAAAATTGAAAAAAAGTTGAAAAAAAAAATTTTTGGGGACTTAGAAAATTTTCACACATGTGTCAGACTTCCAGAGAGGGGAGCATGTCAGTGCGCGCATCCGATTTCAGTTCCAGAGCGATTCGCGCGATGAGTCCTTGATACTTAGTCGTTTTTGCAAAATTTCTGACTTTTTGGAAAATTTCACAATTTTGTGAAAACTTCCACAAAATGAGGTTCTAGTATGTTAGAGGGCATCCCAGGAGGGCTCCAAAAGTGTGGGTAAAATATATATCCCACAGGGGGAAAATTGAAAAAAAGTTGAAAAAAAAAATTTTTGGGGACTTAGAAAATTTTCACACATGTGTCAGACTTCCAGAGAGGGGAGCATGTCAGTGCGCGCATCCGATTTCAGTTCCAGAGCGATTCGCGCGATGAGTCCTTGATACTTAGTCGTTTTTGCAAAATTTCTGACTTTTTGGAAAATTTCACAATTTTGTGAAAACTTCCACAAAATGAGGTTCTAGTATGTTAGAGGGCATCCCAGGAGGGCTCCAAAAGTGTGGGTAAAATATATATCCCACGGGGGAAAATTGAAAAAAAGTTGAAAAAAAAAATTTTTGGGGACTTAGAAAATTTTTCAACTTGTGTCAGACTTCCAGAGAGGGGAGCATGTCAGTGCGCGCATCCGATTTCAGTTCCAGAGCGATTCGCGCGATGAGTCCTTGATACTTAGTCGTTTTCAGAAGTCACAATTTTGACTTCCAGGACCCGCAAAACGTTTGTAAATTGAGCCCGCTCCCCAGTTCCAAGCGTTTTGAGGTGTCCCCGGTTGCAGTAATGCAGCCTGCCCACTAGATGTCGCAAAAGAGACAAAAAGTGAAAAAGAACCAGAATGAGGAAATTCCAGGGAGCCGAATCCGCCTGACAGTTCCAGGCGATCGGGCACTTTTTTGCATGCGTCCCTAAAGTGGGTATAGGGTGACACTCCATGCAAAGACCCAGTTTTGCACACCACCGGCAGAATATATGAGAGAGAGGTACCTCTCAGCCCCGACACATTTCGACTCATTTAAGCTGGTTTTCACCTCCGTAGGCCTGGGTATGCGTTTTGGCTATGAGTCCCTGTTCGGCTGGAGGTCTGCACCTTGGCTGAACCCAGGCTTCCGCAGCTGCGTGGGGGGACTTTTGCCGGTCGCCTATCCCAAGTCAGAGAGGTGTTCCTGGGTTGAAGTGAGCCTGGCCAGACCCCCCCGCGGGCCCTGGTTCTCCACATGGGGGCGCCGTCAAGGCTAAAATCTGGATTTTTAGGCCGAGGAGAGGCTCCATGAGGGCGGATGCTTTTGTGGCTTCGACCCCAGTGCTGTTCCACATCCAGTACCCCCCCGCAAGGGCGCCTGTACCCGAGTCGCGCTTCCAGGACTCGTGGGCACGTATCTCCCGACGACAGGGGTTTGCAGCCTCCGTACTTGGGCAAGTCCCTACATGCACCCCTGCTCTTCCTCCGATCGATCTGGCGCAGCGCTCCCGGGTGGGGAGGTGGCGCCGCTCGCTCGGCCCGGGCTTTGGAGCCCGCGCTGGCTTAAGGTGAGCGGTCCCCTTCCTCCTCTACCCCCGGGCTTCCGACACCTATCTTTGGGCGCGCATGCCGGCCTCGCCTCCCGTCTGCGGAGGTGGCCGAGCCGTGGGGAGTTTGACCCGAACCGAGCGAAGGCAGTGGTCCGACGACCCGTACGGGCGAACGGCGGGGCGCCCACCCAGCCAGGCGTGGGGGCCCGTCGTCCGAATCGCTCCCTGTGCGGGGAAGCACAGCGATCTTCTCCGAGGGCGGCCCT
>NW_027371349.1:25000-28281 GCF_046119375.1 Phyllobates terribilis
CAGTGCGCGCATCCGATTTCAGTTCCAGAGCGATTCGCGCGATGAGTCCTTGATACTTAGTCGTTTTTGGCAAAATTTCTGACTTTTTGAAAATTTCACAATTTTGTGAAAACTTCCACAAAATGAGGTTCTAGTATGTTAGAGGGCATCCCAGGAGGGCTCCAAAAGTGTGGGTAAAATATATATCCCACAGGGGGAAAATTGAAAAAAAGTTGAAAAAAAAAATTTTTGGGGACTTAGAAAATTTTCACACATGTGTCAGACTTCCAGAGAGGGGAGCATGTCAGTGCGCGCATCCGATTTCAGTTCCAGAGCGATTCGCGCGATGAGTCCTTGATACTTAGTCGTTTTTGCAAAATTTCTGACTTTTTGGAAAATTTCACAATTTTGTGAAAACTTCCACAAAATGAGGTTCTAGTATGTTAGAGGGCATCCCAGGAGGGCTCCAAAAGTGTGGGTAAAATATATATCCCACAGGGGGAAAATTGAAAAAAAGTTGAAAAAAAAAATTTTTGGGGACTTAGAAAATTTTTCAACTTTTGTCAGACTTCCAGACAGGGGAGCATGTCAGTGCGCGCATCCGATTTCAGTTCCAGAGCGATTCGCGCGATGAGTCCTTGATACTTAGTCGTTTTTGCAAAATTTCTGACTTTTTGGAAAATTTCACAATTTTGTGAAAACTTCCACAAAATGAGGTTCTAGTATGTTAGAGGGCATCCCAGGAGGGCTCCAAAAGTGTGGGTAAAATATATATCCCACAGGGGGAAAATTGAAAAAAAGTTGAAAAAAAAAATTTTTGGGGACTTAGAAAATTTTTCAACTTTTGTCAGACTTCCAGACAGGGGAGCGTGTCAGTGCGCGCATCCGATTTCAGTTCCAGAGCGATTCGCGCGATGAGTCCTTGATACTTAGTCGTTTTTGGCAAAATTTCTGACTTTTTGAAAATTTCACAATTTTGTGAAAACTTCCACAAAATGAGGTTCTAGTATGTTAGAGGGCATCCCAGGAGGGCTCCAAAAGTGTGGGTAAAATATATATCCCACAGGGGGAAAATTGAAAAAAAGTTGAAAAAAAAAATTTTTGGGGACTTAGAAAATTTTCACACATGTGTCAGACTTCCAGAGAGGGGAGCATGTCAGTGCGCGCATCCGATTTCAGTTCCAGAGCGATTCGCGCGATGAGTCCTTGATACTTAGTCGTTTTTGCAAAATTTCTGACTTTTTGGAAAATTTCACAATTTTGTGAAAACTTCCACAAAATGAGGTTCTAGTATGTTAGAGGGCATCCCAGGAGGGCTCCAAAAGTGTGGGTAAAATATATATCCCACAGGGGGAAAATTGAAAAAAAGTTGAAAAAAAAAATTTTTGGGGACTTAGAAAATTTTTCAACTTTTGTCAGACTTCCAGACAGGGGAGCGTGTCAGTGCGCGCATCCGATTTCAGTTCCAGAGCGATTCGCGCGATGAGTCCTTGATACTTAGTCGTTTTTGGCAAAATTTCTGACTTTTTGAAAATTTCACAATTTTGTGAAAACTTCCACAAAATGAGGTTCTAGTATGTTAGAGGGCATCCCAGGAGGGCTCCAAAAGTGTGGGTAAAATATATATCCCACAGGGGGAAAATTGAAAAAAAGTTGAAAAAAAAAATTTTTGGGGACTTAGAAAATTTTTCAACTTTTGTCAGACTTCCAGACAGGGGAGCGTGTCAGTGCGCGCATCCGATTTCAGTTCCAGAGCGATTCGCGCGATGAGTCCTTGATACTTAGTCGTTTTTGCAAAATTTCTGACTTTTTGGAAAATTTCACAATTTTGTGAAAACTTCCACAAAATGAGGTTCTAGTATGTTAGAGGGCATCCCAGGAGGGCTCCAAAAGTGTGGGTAAAATATATATCCCACAGGGGGAAAATTGAAAAAAAGTTGAAAAAAAAAATTTTTGGGGACTTAGAAAATTTTTCAACTTTTGTCAGACTTCCAGACAGGGGAGCGTGTCAGTGCGCGCATCCGATTTCAGTTCCAGAGCGATTCGCGCGATGAGTCCTTGATACTTAGTCGTTTTTGGCAAAATTTCTGACTTTTTGAAAATTTCACAATTTTGTGAAAACTTCCACAAAATGAGGTTCTAGTATGTTAGAGGGCATCCCAGGAGGGCTCCAAAAGTGTGGGTAAAATATATATCCCACAGGGGGAAAATTGAAAAAAAGTTGAAAAAAAAAATTTTTGGGGACTTAGAAAATTTTCACACATGTGTCAGACTTCCAGAGAGGGGAGCATGTCAGTGCGCGCATCCGATTTCAGTTCCAGAGCGATTCGCGCGATGAGTCCTTGATACTTAGTCGTTTTTGCAAAATTTCTGACTTTTTGGAAAATTTCACAATTTTGTGAAAACTTCCACAAAATGAGGTTCTAGTATGTTAGAGGGCATCCCAGGAGGGCTCCAAAAGTGTGGGTAAAATATATATCCCACAGGGGGAAAATTGAAAAAAAGTTGAAAAAAAAAATTTTTGGGGACTTAGAAAATTTTTCAACTTTTGTCAGACTTCCAGACAGGGGAGCGTGTCAGTGCGCGCATCCGATTTCAGTTCCAGAGCGATTCGCGCGATGAGTCCTTGATACTTAGTCGTTTTTGGCAAAATTTCTGACTTTTTGAAAATTTCACAATTTTGTGAAAACTTCCACAAAATGAGGTTCTAGTATGTTAGAGGGCATCCCAGGAGGGCTCCAAAAGTGTGGGTAAAATATATATCCCACAGGGGGAAAATTGAAAAAAAGTTGAAAAAAAAAATTTTTGGGGACTTAGAAAATTTTCACACATGTGTCAGACTTCCAGAGAGGGGAGCATGTCAGTGCGCGCATCCGATTTCAGTTCCAGAGCGATTCGCGCGATGAGTCCTTGATACTTAGTCGTTTTTGCAAAATTTCTGACTTTTTGGAAAATTTCACAATTTTGTGAAAACTTCCACAAAATGAGGTTCTAGTATGTTAGAGGGCATCCCAGGAGGGCTCCAAAAGTGTGGGTAAAATATATATCCCACAGGGGGAAAATTGAAAAAAAGTTGAAAAAAAAAATTTTTGGGGACTTAGAAAATTTTTCAACTTTTGTCAGACTTCCAGACAGGGGAGCGTGTCAGTGCGCGCATCCGATTTCAGTTCCAGAGCGATTCGCGCGATGAGTCCTTGATACTTAGTCGTTTTTGCAAAATTTCTGACTTTTTGGAAAATTTCACAATTTTGTGAAAACTTCCACAAAATGAGGTTCTAGTATGTTAGAGGGCATCCCAGGAG
>NW_027371350.1:0-28270 GCF_046119375.1 Phyllobates terribilis
GTTTCATTAGACAGAGAAGCGGGATGGTTACGCTAATTATGGTGTCATCGCCGCTCACTATCTTGGTCGAGTCCTCAATGTTTTGGAGGATGGCACAGATGTCGGACATCCATGCCCACTCATCAGCTCTTATATGTGGAGGCTGACCGGAATAGCGACGGGCGTGTTGGAGCTGGTACTCAACTACTGCCCTCTGCTGTTCACAATGCCTTGCCAACATATGTAACATTGAGTTCCAACGCGTGGTGACATCGCACACCAGTTGATGAGCTGGAAGTTGCAAACATTGCTAAAGCACTGCCAGGGAGGTGGAAGCTGTAGCTGACTTGCGGAAATGGGCACAAACGCGGTGTACTTTCACAAGCAGCTCAGGTAGATCAGGGTAGGTTTTTAGAAACCACTGAACCACTAAGTTGAGCATGTGGGCCAGCCAGGAATGGTATCTGTGCGAGGTTGCCAAGCTTCAGAGCTGCCACCAGGTTATGGCCATTGTCACACACGACCATGCCTGGCTGAATGTTCAGGGGCGAGAGCCACTGATCAGTCTGGTCTGTTAGACCTTTCAACAACTCTGTGGCGGTATGCGGTTTGTCACTTAAGCAGATTAGCTTCAGCAGAACCTGTTGCCACTTGGCCGAGGCAGTGCTGTAGTGCTTCCAGCTTGCGACTAATGTTGACGTTCCAGAGATGGAGGAGGAGGAGCAGGTGCAGGAACTGCTGTAGAAGGAGGGGGAAACCCTTATTGAACCTGGGCCTGCAATCCTCGGCATTGGTAGCATATCTTCTGTCCCAGGGTTTGACTGGGTCCCGGCTTCCACAATATTCACCCAGTGGGCTGTCATGGAAATGTAGCATCCTTGGCCACAAGCACTTGTCCACGTGTCAGTGGTTAAGTGGACCTTCCCAGTAACCGCATTGTTCAGGGCAGCGCTGGTGTTATGGGAAACATGCTTGTGTAAAGCAGACAGGGAGAAATAGTGGCGTCTGGGAACCGAGTACCGAGGGACGGCCGCCGCCATGGAATTGCGGAAAGCAAGCAGTCTGGAAATGTGGCCAGTTAGTATTGTGGCCTGTGGGTTGGTGGCTGCGTATTTTTGTTTCCCTTTCAAAGACTGGGGTAGGGACAACTGAATGCTGCGCTGAGACAAGGACGTAGTTGCTGATGGTGGTGGCAAGTGTGCAACTACAGATGCAGGGTGGGAGGCATCTTCGCCTGCATCATGAGCAGGGGATTGGTGTGTACGTAGAACAGGGGAAGAGGCAGTAGTGTCACCTTCAGACATGGTTTCCTGACCCTGGTGTGTGCCTGAGCATGCTGGTGGTTGTCAAGCTGGTAGTTTATCTGCCCCTGCTGATATGGCAGATGTTGCAAATGGCCTTTTTGGGGTTAAATGGACAGTCTTTAAAAAAGAGCCAGACAAGACCTAACCCCTGGTCTGGCAACTTCCCTCGTGTTGGTGTTCTGGGGAACAGTTGCCCGCTTTTTGTCTCTTGCCACCCCACTGAATCTTCCTGCCTGTTGTGGTGCTACACCTTCCTCTCCCTCGGCGCCGCTGTCCTCGCTATGCATGTCACCTTGCCAGGTTGGGTCAGTGACTTCATCGTCCATCACCTCATCTTCCACTTCTGCACCTTGGTCCTCCTCCTGATTTGCTGGCAAATGTGTTTCATCATCATCCACCTCTTCCAACAGTAATTGCAATTTCCCACCATCGCCTTAATGTGACAATGGCTGCTCAAATATTTGAGCATCGCTACATGTGATCTCCTCATGTCCCGCTTGAAGCTAGCAGGGCGAGAGGTCAAAATCTATAAATGGAAAATGTGAACAGCTCTTCGGAGTGTCCAAGTGTGGGATCACTTGTCTCCGGGCGCTCGGCATGGTGGGAGGAACGAGGATCAGGGTGAGGATTATGTGGTCCAGACTCATGGCTACTGAGACTGGACCATGTGGAAGACAGGGTGGTGCTGGCAAACTGAAACTGACTGAAAGCATTATCTGCTATCCAACCAAAAACCTTTTCACACTGGTCTGGTTCAAGAGTGGGGTTCCTCACCCCCCTACAAAGTGGGACAGGAAGGTAGTTCGACATGATGGGTGTGTTTGTTGTGCTCCTGCAGCAGGCACAGTTTCACCTTGCCTATGCCTCAGCCTCTACCCTCACCATCATCATCATGTCCACTTCCCCTTCCCTTACCACGCGCTTTGCCTGTTTTAAATTATGTATGATATTTTCCTGCTTCAAAAACATTTCAGTATTATTATCGCAATAAAATTTGACCACTTCAGATGGACTTGTTACACTGCAGTAGGAATATAGCGATGCTACTGGTTACCGGCCAAAGTCTGCATTTATGTTTTGAACGCCCAACTGCCGCAGGTTAAATAGTGTAGAATTTTTTGATGCTGAGAAATCTTTTCAGTATTTGTATCACAGAAAATTTAGCACACCTCAGATGGACTCTTTTCACTGCTTGCACTTTACGGCGATGCTATTCCAATCAACCATATCTGGCTGTATGCTTTTAACACACAACTTGAGCAGTGTAAATGGAGTAAAATATGCCTTTTCACAACAATTTGCAGGATTAAGAGCAAAAAGATTATTAGTAGCCCTCAGAAAAGCTATTAAACTTGAGTTCCGGCAGCAGAACCCTATCCTGTCCTACACTCTGCCTCCACCATCTCTCGCTAACTACTGCTAACAGCAGTATTAATATTCAATAGAATGAGCCCTAATAAGGGCTGTTGTTGTTGCAGATAAAACAAATAAAAAAGGTGTGAAATCCCTGCCTATACGCTGGTAAAAATCTCTCCCTCGCTCACCAGCAGCTCGCTACTCTGCTTGTTTTTGGGGTAGACTGTGATGAGCATAGGGTCCCAGGGCTTATATAGACCCAATGACACTATACGGCCAGCCAATCCCAGTAATGCCACTACCAACATGGCTACGGCATTACAGTGACTGGCAGGCAATCCCCACGTTTTTTGGCTGTCTAAAATGCACCAAACATACGGGGCGGGAACTCGAGCTTCCGACCGAGCTGTAAAAAAATGCTGTCCGAATAACGAGCATCCCGAACACAGTGATGCTCGGCTAGTGACGAGTAGTGATGAGCATGATCGTTCAACAGCAGTGCCATCCGGAAATAAGCCCACCCGACACAGCTGGACGGCTACGACTGTAAGTGGGAGATTGCTGCTGAATCAGGGTGAGGTGGGATAATGCCATGGATGACATCGGCACCACAGAGAGGACAGATGACATCTGTGCAGCCCCCACCCCATCTTCTTATGAGTTTGAGATTGGGGGATCTTTTTTTCTTGCCCTTGGAGTCAATTTTTCTGGATCCAATTAATGCCACGTTTGTTCAGCATTATGGAGAAATCCTTTTCTGAAGGGTACACTCTACAGAGATAATGATATCACTCACGGGTCAGGGACCGAAGAGACGCGAGAAGATGCAACGTCTCCTCTCCCACTGGGACATAATGACATTTTTGATGTTTCTCGCTCATGCTCCATGCCGATTGTTGCTCTAATCTCTCCCCCATTTGCCGCCTCCATCGCTGACGGATCAGAGGTTAATCTTCTTACCAAGTTCAATGTGCGGAGTAATGAAACCCGACTTTCATCCAAATTTATTCCGCGTTTCTTCACTTGGCAGCTGCAGAACATCCATACTAAATGCTGAAGAAATGACATTTCACAACTGGAAGCGGATGATCGGGACGTGAACTTCTTGTAGGAGGAACTTCCTAATGTTGTTTTACTGGATGTTCCATCGTCTGCAGATTATTTATGTGCAGCTTTCTAAATTTCCAGATGATTCCACAAATCTTTTATGATTTTTACAATATGGTGTTATTGTTATTATCCTGTTCTAGAAGACACGGAAGGAACAAAATGAAAGAAAAAGAACGTCCGGTTGTGCGGAGCTCTCTGATACCAGCGCGGTCCTGTAATAGAGCCACAGGGGTAACAAGTCCGTCCATGACATTTATTCCCTCCTGAATCTTCCCCCATCACCTGTGAGTGATATTATTGAGAAGTGGAAAGAACCGCAGCAACTCAGCCACAAAGTGGAGACCCCATAATGTTACAGAGCGGGGTGCGAGTGCTGAGGAGCAGAGGGCAGAAAAGTCACCACCGCTCTGCTGACCCCATAACTGCTGAGTCCAGACCTCCTCTTGTATAACATCAGCACAAACACTGTAGCATTATAGTACGTAACTCTTTTAATGCTTCCCATTATTTTATGTGGCTTGGCAGCAGCTGCCTGACGCTGGTCACTAAAGTTTTTTTCTGTGACAGTTTTACCATTTACTACATAATTATACATTTTATTTTCTCGGTCCAAGTGTATGACCTTACATTTATCTACATTAAACCTCTATTGCCACTTCTCAGCCCAAGCCTCCAGTTTACATAAATTCTTCTGTAATATTAAATTTTCCCCCTCTTTGTTGGTTACCCTGCTTAGTTTAATTATAATCTGAAAATATTGTAATTCTACTCTGTATGCCCCCCTACAAGGTGATTAATAAAAAAATGTTAAAGAGAAGAGGGCCCAATACTGATCCCTGTGATAAGTCACTGTTACCTGTACCCGATCCGTGTGTGTTCCATTACTAGCCACCCTCTGTTTGCTATCACTGAGCCAGTTGTTAACTTAATTACACATATTTTCCCTTAGTCCTATTGCTCCTATTTTATATGCCAACCATTTATGTGGCATCATATTGAATTCCTTTAAAAAGTCCAGAGAGACAACGTCCACAGCCTTACATTGGTCCAGTCTAGAACTTAAATCCTCATAGAAGCTGATCAGATTAGTCTGACAGGGCCGATCCTTCATAAAATCATGTTGGTGCTCGGTCATGAGGTTATTCGTATTGAAATCCTACAGGATAGAACCTCTTAGGAAACCCTAAAGGATTTTACCCACAGTAGAGGTTAAACAGCCTGACTTATAATTTCCAGGCCCAGATTGTGCCCCCTTTATAAATATTGGCACCACACTTGCTCTGTGCCCGTCCGGTGGTACAGACCCTGTTATTATAGAATCTGTGAACATTAAAAATAACAGTTTGTCTATTACTGTTCTTAATTCCCACAGTACTCGGGGGTGTCAGCCCAGGGACTTGTCTACTTAATGATTTTGAGAAGGCGCTGTTCTTCCAGCTGGGTTAAGTAGGTGACATTTCATGCCTGTCATGGGATTTTCTTGTATAAATACTAAAGAGAAGAAGGTCTTTAGTAGATCGGCCTTTCCCGCATCCACTTCCACCATTTCACCCAGACTATTTTCGAGATAACCCAATATAATTTTTGAGTTTCTGTTTATTTAGTTGAAGGATACTTTTGGATTAATTTTTACTTTCTTTGGCAATGAGTCTCATCTTTACCCTCTTGTACTATTACCTTGTCACCTTCATCTTGTATTATTTTTTTGTCTCCTGTTTTGCTATGTCTGGTACTATAGCAGGGGCAATACAACTAACACTATTGCATTGATGGTTGGCACTACAGCATGTAGACTATAGGTAGTGCTATTGATTATATGGTTGGTACTATTGTCACCTAAGGTGTGGGAAAGACTAAGTGCAACACGAAAGAAAGAGGGGGAGGAAGCCCAAACACTAGGATAAGGGGGAGTGGAGACCCCTAGGCAGAACTAATATCACCCTGCCTACCCTACCTTCCCTATATAGGTTCCACACCTATCGCCGAGCAGGACCCTAACCCTTGGATGACCCTAAAGCTTGGCCCTAGATAGGGAGCAGAAGGGATGAGCACTGGTCAGGCGGCACTACAAACTAAAGACAACAAGGTAGACAAACAAAGGGGATTAACTTAGCAGACATCAGAGGAGTAATGCCAACTGTCCTCCAAGGGCACCAGAGAATACGCTACCCGACTGCTAGTGCTCCAAGCCTGTACATAGAAGTATCACCGGCGATTCCCTGGAGCATACTGAGTGTTTTTAACTCCCAGGCAAAGGTGTGTCACTCAGCAGCAGGAGGGAGGTCACCGCTGGGTCCTAAAGGCAGGAGGATTAAGATGGCGTCTGTAATACCAAGCGCAGTGACCTTCAACAGCCAGATCCAGAGCGACTGTTTATTACACCTGACACACCCGTAATAGTACCCCCCTTCTACGAGTGGTCTCTGGACACTCAGGGCCAGGTTTCTCAGGATAAGAGGTGTGGAATGCATGAACCAACCTAGGGGCATTCACTTCTGGTGCTGAAACCCACATCCTTTTCTCCGGACCATAACCCTTCCAGTGTACCAAGTACTGTAGGGAACGACGCTGGAGACGAGAATCTACAATCCTCGAAATCTGAAACTCCAGATTACCATCAACTATGATTGGGGGCGGCGGTAGGGTAAAAGACTCAAGAGGTTCTACATATTTCTTGAGCAGAGACCTGTGAAAGACATTGTGGATCTTAAGGGCCTGAGGTAGCTGAAGACGAAATGCTGCTGTGTTAATGACGGTGGTTATTTTATAGCGACTAGTGTTGAGCGATACCTTCCGATATCAGGAAATATCGGATCGGATTGGATCGGGCCGATACTCAAAAAGTATCGGATATCGCCGATTCCGATACCGGAAACCAATGCAAGTCAATGGGACACAAATATCGGAATGAAAATAAACCCTTTCTTTCCTTGTAGGTTAATTCTACATGAAGGAAAACAACTAAGAATAATGTAGAATGTATTATGCGAAAAGCCGGCAATTCATCAGCGGCATACACCGGTACCCGACAATTTACAACAGAAAGAATAGAGTATCACACATAGATTAGATAGATAGAAACATGTCAGTCACATATATATGAAGTACAGTGACAGTGTTGATTACTGTACTTGTCATTTAATGTTAAAATAAAGGATTTATTAAAAAAAAAATTGGCGTGGGGTTCCCCTTAATTTTAGTCTCTAGCGGAGGTTAAGCAGACAGCTGGGGCAGATGTTTGAAGCCTGGGAAGGGGGTAATACCCACGGAGCTTCCCAGGCTACTAATATCAGCCCCCAGCTGAATACATAGCCTTTACTAGCTATTAAAATGGGGGACCCCCCCAAAAAAATGACGTAGGGTCCCCCCTAATTTAATAGCTAGCAAAGGCTAGGCAGACAGCTGGGGGCTGATATTAATAGCCCAGGAAGGGAGCCATGAATATTGGCCCCCTCCCAGGCTAGAAACACCAGCCGTCAGCCGCCCCAGAAATGGCGCATCCATAGGATGCGCCAATTCTGGCACTTAGCCTCGCTCTTCCCACTGCCCTGTAGCGGTGGCAGTGGGGTAATAGGGTTGGGGTTGATGTCAGCTTATAATGCCAGCTGACATCAAGCCCAGGTTAGTAATGGAGAGGCGTCTATAAGACACCCCCATTACTAACCCCATAGTCAAAGTTACAAAAAAAACACAAACACCCAGAATAAAGTCCTTTTATTGAAATAAACACACAATTCTTTATTGTTCTAAATTAAACCATACTTACCATCACGCCCATTCCAGCTGAAGCCAATGTCTTCTGCAATAAAAGAAAAATAATAAAGCAACCTCATCCTTACCTTCCCATGGATCCCACGACAGCTTCAGCTCTGCTACATCGAGATGACAGGCTGGACCGCAGCAGAACGCTGCCATCCAGCCTGTCATCCCGCGGACACTGAGAAGCGCAGGCATGCTTGCGCTCCTCAGTGTCTCTCTGTGACGGCATCCAGATGAGCCGAGGTCATGTCCAATGAACTCAGCTCACCTCATGCACGTCACTGACAGCGTGGGAAAATTCTCCTGCACTCAGCGCTTCAGCGTGAGAATTTTCCCACGCTGTCAGTGACGTGCATGAGGTGAGCCGAGTTCATTGGACATGACCTCGGCTCATCTGGATGCCGTCACAGAGAGACACTGAGGAGCGCAAGCATGCCTGCGCTTCTCAGTGTCTGCGGGATGACAGGCTGGATGGCAGCGTTCTGCTGCGGTCCAGCCTGTCATCTCGATGTAGCAGAGCTGAAGCTGTCGTGGGATCCATGGGAAGGTAAGGATGAGGTTGGTTTATTATTTTTCTTTTATTGCAGGAGATCGTTGGCTTCAGCTGGAATGGGCGTGATGGTAAGCATGGTTTAATTTAGAACAATAAAGAATTGTGTCTTTATTTCAATTAAAGGACTTTTTTCTGGGTGTTTGTGTTTTTTTTAAATACTTTACTAGAAATTCATGGTGGTCATGTCTAATATTGGCGTGACCCCATGAATTTCGGGCTTAGGGCCAGCTGATAATGCCAAGCTGGCCTTAACCCCTTTATTACCCAGTGAGCCACCGCACCAGGGCCCTGGATGAGTTGGGTACAGCGCCAGAAGATGGCGCTTCTATGAACGCGCCATTTTCCGGGGCGGCTGCGGACTGCAATTTGCAGCGGGTGGGGCCCAGAAAGCTTGGGCCTCCCTGCGCTGCGGATTCCAGCTCCCAGCTGCCTAGTTGTACCTGGCTGGACACAAAAATAGGGCGAAGCCCCACGTATTTTTTTTTTTTTAATTATTTCATGAATTTCCTGAAATAATTAAAAAAAAATTGACGTGGGACTTCGCACTATATTTGTGTCCAGCCAGGTACAGCAGGCAGGAACGGGCTGCCCCCAACCACCAGCTGCCTATTTGTACCTGGCCGGACACAACAATATAGGGAAGCCCTTTTTTTCTTTATTATTTCATGAATTTCATGAAATAATTTAAAAAAAAAATACGTGGGGCTTCTCCCTATTTTTGTGTCCAGCCAGGTACAACTAGGCAGCTGGGGGCTGGAATCTGCAGCGCAGGGAGGCCCAAGCTTTCTGCCCCCCCCCGGTGCAAATTGCAGTCCGCAGCCACCCCGGAAGATGGCGCGTTCATAGAAGCTGGATGCTGTACCTGGCTGGCATACAAAAATATAGCAAAGCCCACGTCAAAATTTTTTGGAAAAATTAATTAAAAAATAAATAATAATTTAGGGACTGCATCTTTATTAACTCATCAAATGTCATTTAGTGTTAAAATAAAGGATTTATTTAAAAAAAAAATTGGCGTGGGATCCCCCATAATTTTAGTCTCTAGTGGAGGTTAAGCAGACGGCTGGGGCAGATGTTTGAAGCCTGGGAAGGGGGTAATACCCACGGAGCTCCCCAGGCTACTAATATCAGCCTCCAGCTGAATACCTAGCCTTTACTAGCTATTAAAATGGGGGACCCCCCCAAAAAATGACGTGGGGTCCCCCCTATTTTAATAGCTAGCAAAGGCTAGGCAGACAGCTGGGGGCTGATATTAATAGCCCAGGAAGGGTGCCATGAATATTGGCCCCCTCCCAGGCTAGAAACACCAGCCGTCAGCCGCCCCAGAAATGGCGCATCCATAGGATGCGCCAACTCTGGCACTTAGCCTCGCTCTTCCACGCTGCCCTGGTGCGGTGGCAGGGGGTAATAGGGTTGGGGTTCATGTCAGCGCCAGCTGCCATGAAGCCCAGGTTAGTAATGATGGGCGTCTATAAGACACCCCCATTACTAACCTACAAAGTGTTAAAAAGAAAAAACACACTACACCCAGAAAAAAATAATTTATTTGAAATAAACCACACCATTTTATTTAATTCTTAGTTTACTAAAAAAAATAGTTACCTGTCCACGTTCCTGTGCTGATCTCCCATGCACAGCTGTCACATCTGGAGATGGTGACAGCTGTGCATGGCTGCTGTAAGCTCACACTGCCGGGAACACGTCCGCTCCCGGCAGCGGGAGCCCCTGACTGAGGTCACCGGAGTGCATTCAGGCAGCGCAGCTCCGGAGACCTCCTTTATGGCACTGCTGTACCGTGGGAATTTCTCACGATACAGCAGGGCCGTAAAGGAGCTGACCGGAGCAGCGCTGCCTGAACTCCAGTGAACCCGCTTATGCAATGACGGGGCTGCTTTACGGCCCCGTCATTCTAGCGGCGGCAGCGGTTCAGAGCGGTCACATTCTATGTGGCTACTCTTAACTGGAGATCATCGTGGGACACTCGTGGACTACTACGGAGGGGTAAGGATAAGGTTGTGGTTTATTATTTTAGATTTTATTACAGGAGATCGATGGCTTCGGGGAATTAGGTGTCTAGGTGAGTATAGGTGTAGTTTTTTATTTTTTACTTTATTTTAGGTGGCGATCGGCGGGGACAGGTAATGTATGAACTAATTTATTGTAGGCAACCACTGGCCACCAATGACATGTATTTAACATTTATTGGGGACACAGATGGGCAATTTAAATAGCAGGATCAGGCTGATGGGAACTACTGCTCCCATCGAGCTGATCCTGCTGGCACGAGTGTACGGGGGACAGACATAGGCCGATGGGAGTAGTAGTGTCACATCGGCCTATGTCTGCCTGCACGCACACACCCGCACACATCGTGCAGACATCGCACAGACACCGCACACATCGCACAGACATCGCGCACACCCGCAGACATCGCACAGACACCCCGCACACACTCGCAGACACCCACACACACCAATCATGACGGGCTGATCGTCTGGGAGGTGAGGCTGACCTGTGTGGCCGTGGGAAAGTTCATGTGAGTTCATGCAATGCAGTCAAGCATGAACTCACGTGAACCCTCCGAGGGCACCGCGGCGACTTCAAATGAACAGCTGATCAGCATCACCTGATACCTCAGCTGTTCATTTGAAATAACCGGCGGGAAAGCGCAGCACAGAACGGGAAAGCCGGCGGTGAAGTCTTTTCACTGCCGGCTTCCCCGCCCGGGTCCTTCGCTCCCCGCTCCTTGGTGCTGCGCTCCCCGTCCGGTCCTAACTTACGATCGGGATGGGAGGTGGCGAGAGGAGCGGAGGATCGAGGTGGGAGGCTGCCGGGAAGCAGTATGGGGCCGTGTGATTGTTTAAAAGCCGGCGGCTTTTTACCGCCCGCCGGCTTTTAAACAATCAGGAGAATTCTCCCACGCTGGGATGGCATTCTGATGACAGGCTGGATCGCAGCTGAGCGATGCCATCCAGCTTGTCATACTTCAGAGACACTGCAGAGCGCAGGCATTATGGGAACTTCCGATTCCGGTATTCGATATTGTAAAAGTATCGGAATTAAGTATCGGAATTCCGATACCTCGAATATCGGCCGATACCCGATATTTCAGTATCGGAATGCTCAACACTAATAGCGACCAATAAACCTAGGTCCCAGTTTCCAGGAAGGAACGTTCAACTTGATATTCCTGGTAGACAACCACACAAAGTCATTAACACTCAAGTCTGGACCTGGCAAGCGTTTCCTGTCAGTTTGTACCTGTCTCCGATGATCTTCAGAACCTCCCCTCCCCGCCACAAGGAGGAGAGCGACGAAGCAAAACGTTCCTCCTCAGGAACTCCCGAAGCTGCTCCCCCACTAAATGTACCAAACACTGGATGGAAACCATATGCACCAAAGAACAGTGACCTGCCGGTAGATTCATGACGATGATTATTAATAGCAAATTCTGCCAGCGGTAAGTAAGATGCCCAATCCTCCTGGTTTTCGGAGACAAAACACCTGAGGTAATTCTCCAGATTCTGGTTAATGCGCTCGGTCTGTCCATTCGACTGAGGATGGAAGGCAGAGGAAAAGGACAGTGGCACCCTCAGTAAAGTACAGAAAGCTTTCCAGAACTTAAAGACAAACTAGGTTCCCCGATCTGACACCACATCGGAGGAGACCCCATGAAGCTTCACAATCTCATTTATAAACACCTGAGCAAGAGTTTTGGCATTCAGAAATGCCGGTAATGAGACGAAGTGAACCATTTTACTGAACCTATCTACAACCACCAAAACCACAGGTTTGCATGCAGAAACCGGTAGGTCAGGATTAAAATCCATGGACTAGTGTGTCCATGGCCTACTAGGGATAGGTAGTGGAAGAAGAGTACCAGACGAACGGGTATGCGAAACCTTAGAACGCGCGCAAATCGTACAAGCAGCTACGTGTTCAATTACATCCCGATGCAACCCCAACCACCAAAAACGACGAGAGAGAAGGTCCGCAGTTGCCTTACCACCTGGATGACCAGCAAGTGCGACTGTCACACGTGACACACCCGTGACAACTATAGCATGTACATTACAGATGGCATTATCATATTGATTCTACACCTGGCACTATAGTAAGCACACTATTACATGTGCACTATAGCTGGCACTATTACGGTGGCATGAAAAATTTTGGGCACCCCTGGTCAAAATTACTGTTATTGTAAACAGTTAAGAAAGTGAAAGATTAAATTATCTCTAAAAGGCTTAAATTTAAAGATGACACATTTCCTTTGAATTTTAGGCAAAAAATATATATATATATATTGTAATTTTTTTACATTTTAAAAATTACAAAAAGGAACATGGGCCAATGCAAAAGTTTGTGTACCCTGCATGGTTAGTACCTAGTAGCGCCCCCTTTTGTAACTATCACAGCTTGTAAACGCTTTTTGTAGCCAGACAAGAGTCTTTCTATTCTTGTTTGAGGGATTTTCATCCATTCTTCCTTGGAGAATTCTTCCAGTTCTGTGAGATTACTGGGTCGTCTTGCATGCTTTGCTATTTTGAGATCTAGCCACAGTTTTCAATGATGTTCAGATCAGGGGACTGTGAGGGCCATTGTAAAACCTTCAGCTTGTGCCTTTTGAGGTTGTCTATTGTGGATTGTGATGTGTGTTTAGAATCATTATCCATTTGTAGAATCCTCTTTTCATCTTCAGCTTTTTTTTTACATATGATGTTATATTTGCATCAAGAATTTGTTGAGATTTCATTGAATCCATTCTTCCCTCTACCCATGAAATGTTCCCATGACATTGGCTACCACGCAACCCAAAAGCATGATTGATCCTCCCCCATGCTTAATGGTTGGTGAGATGTTCTTTTCCTGAAATTCGGTGCCCTTTTTTCTCCACACATACCTCTGATCATTATGGCCGGAGACTTCTATTTTACCACATCGGTCCACAGGACTTGTTTCCATGATGCATCAGGCTTGTTTAGATGTTATTTTTCATAATTCTGACCATGAATTTATGGTGAGGACGCAGGAGAGGTTTTCTTCTGATGACTCTTCCATGAAGGCTATATTTGTGCAGGTGTTTCTGAACAGTAGAACAATGTACCACAACTCCAGAGTCTGCTAAATCTTTCTGAAGGTCTTTTGCAGTCAAGTGGGGGTTCTGATTTGCCTCTCTAGCAATCCTACGAGCAGCTCTCACTGTCATTTTGCTTGTTCTTCCAGACCTTATGTTGACCTCCACTGTTCCTGGTAACTGCCATTTCTTAATTACATTTTGAACTGAGGAAAGGGCAACTTGAAAACGCTTTTCTATCTTCTTATAGCTTCTCCTGCTTTGTGGCCTCCACCATTTTCAGAGTGCTCGGCAGCTGCTTAGAAGAACCCATGGCTGCTGTTTTTTGGCACAAGGTTAGAGGAGGCTGGGTTTTATAAAGCTGGGAAATTTGCATCACCAGCCTTTCCTAACGATGATGGTGAACAAGCCATAACCCAAACAGGCTAATTATTGTCAGAAACCTTGGTCAAAGTTATCTGAGCGCACAAATCTCCAAAGGTGCCAAAACTTTTGGATCAGTCCATTTTCCTTTTTTGTTGTAATTTTTAAAAAACAAAACCAAGAAATGAGATCTTTGTGCTAGGGACTCAAATCATAGACCAAAATAATATAAAAACATCAAATTTTTATTTAGATCATTATTAAAACAATATGTGCAAGACAACACCGGGTACTGACACATGAATAGAGAACAGTCGGTGGGAGAGCAATTGTGGAAAATATCCCCGAAAAAGTAGATAGTTCTTGAAGCGCATGTATTGCGAAAAAACAATGCTATTAGTATAACTTAATAGTATACATAGAAATAAAGTGCATTAGTGCATATTGAAATAAATGCATATTATTATTTAATAATTAAATGCAAAGAGATGTGCTGTATAGTAAATATAATGTTAGCGCATTGATTTTCCCTTGCACATGTATCGGGATGTATGTATTAATTTTGTGTGCTTTACTATATACAGTATCTCTTTGCATTTACTTTAATATACATTTATTTCAATACGCACTTTCTTTCTATATATACTATATATAGAAATAAAGACGTTGCATCTTGCACACATTGTTTTAATGATGGTTTAAATAAAACTTTGATGTTTTTATAATATTTTGGTCTATGATTTGTGTCCAAACTTTTACATGGCACTGTATATAGATTCTATGGCATTATAGTATGTAAACCATAAGTCTTTCTACACCTGGGAAAGTTTTTGAACTATATGGCCTCTATGACATTGACTCTGTCTAGTAGGACCCCATGCACACAACAGCGAGCACGGTTACATCCATTCTGTGGCTTACAGGACAGTATATGCCGCAGCTCTTACTGCGGATAGTTTTTGCACTCTCCGGTTGGCACTATTATATTGATTCTGTATATGATACTATGATATTCACACTAATTTCATGAACTCTTCTATGACCTTTGATTGATCTAGAACCTTTCATCATCTCATTCATGTTGGGTTGGGTCATATTCCGGATTCATCCATGAAGTGTCAGGTTCCGTCTTCCGCCTCTGACTGAAGTAGCTTCGATGTAGTCGTCAGCCTCACTGTATAATAAATAATGCAACATATAACATGCCGAAATGTAAAAGAATAACAATTAATGAGCGACGCTTCAGCCCCGAAGGAGCAATAGACTCAACTGGGACCATGTGCTGAATACATTATTAATATACAGAACAATAGTCTTATGTTCAGGCATAGAGAACATGCAGACCGCAGGGGAAAATGCACATCATGGATATAATCTACAGAAACAGCGGAATAACAGTGTCTACACAGTATGTTACTGATCCTGAGTTACCTCCTGTATTATACTCCAGAGCTGCACTCACTATTCTGCTGGTGCAGTCACTGTGTACATACATTACATTACTGATCCTGAGTTACATCCTGTATTATACTCCAGAGCTGCACTCACTATTCTGCTGGTGCATTCACTGTGTACATTCATTACATTACTGATCCTGAGTTACCTCCTGTATTATACTCCAGAGCTGCACTCACTATTCTGCTGGTGCAGTCACTGTGTACATACATTACATTACTGATCCTGAGTTACCTCCTGTTTTATACTCCAGAGCTGCACTCACTATTCTGCTGGTGCAGTCACTGTGTACACACATTACATTACTGATCCTGTACTGATCTTGAGTTACCTCCTGTATTATACTCCAGAGCTGCACTCACTATTCTGCTGGTGCAGTCACTGTGTACATACATTACATTACTGATCCTGAGTTACATCCTGTATTATACTCCAGAGCTGCACTTACTATTCTGCTGGTGCAGTCACTGTGTACATACATTACATTACTGATCCTGAGTTACATGCTGTATTATACTCCAGAGCTGCACTCACTATTCTGCTGGTGCAGTCACTGTGTACATACATTACATTACTGATCCTGAGTTACATCCTGTATTATACCCCAGAGCTGCACTCACTATTCTGCTGGTGCAGTCACTATGTACATACATTACATTACTGATCCTGAGTTACCTACTGTATTATACCCCAGAGCTGCACTCACTATTCTGCTGGTGCAGTCACTGTGTACATACATTACATTACTGATCCTGAGTTTCATCCTGTATTATACTCCAGAGCTGCACTCACTATTCTGCTGGTGCAGTCACTGTGTACATACATTACATTACTGATCCTGAGTTACCTCCTGTATTATACTCCAGAGCTGCACTCACTATTCTGCTGGTGCAGTCACTGTGTACATACATTACATTACTGATCCTGAGTTACCTCCTGTATTATACTCCAGAGCTGAACTCACTATTCTGCTGGTGGAGCATTTTCATACTCAGTCTCAGTTCATTGTAGTAGTGAGTGCAGCTCTGGGGTATAATACAGGATGTAAGTCAGGATCAGTACAGGATAAGTAATGTAATGTATGTACACAGTGACCGCACCAGCAGAATAGTGAGTGCAGCTCTGGGGTATAATGCAGGATGTAACCAAGGACAGTCCTACACTATCTAATATTAAAAACCTTACCATGTGTCAAAGTTGACCTCAATGTGTGAATAATGGCAGACAAAGGACCAAGTCCCAAGCTGTGAACACCAGCCAAGGGAAGCTTTAAATGTATTATCCAGCTCTAGGAAGGGAGGTCACACCCAGGTTTGCAGAGAATGCAAACAATACAAAGAAAAAACACAACATTTGAGCTTGGTTTAGTTGGTATACATGCAGCACATAAATGGTAAGGTTTTTAATACTAAACAGTGTAGGACTGTCCTGAACGGGTTCACCTTGTCGTGGTGGGATAGCTTTCATACTATTTTTGATCAAAAATATTGTAACGAAGAACCCTATTCTATTTACATGCACTTGATTTGTATTTATTTACAGTAGGGTTTATGTTCATTTTGCTACTTGTAGGTTTTTCTGATTTGTGGCCGTTGTGAAACATGCATTTATGTGCTGCATGTATACTATCCTAAACCAAGCTCATATTCTGTGTTTTTTCCATGTATAGGTTGGTGTTTTGTAGTCTGTGCTTTGTGCCTTTTTTTAATATTTGCTTTGCTGCTTCTGTCACGAGTTAATCTTTAGATGAATCTTGTTTAGTTTCCACAACTTTCATGCTACGACTATTTGGCTTTAGTCCTCAGAAAGGAAATTGTGGTTTTGAGTGGCATCCAATCTTCCAATAAAAATTAGATTAACTTCACAAAAAAGTTGATGATTTCACCATTTGGCGCCTGTAGCCCTTCTTTTTACTGGCAGCAGAATTCTATCAATAGAAATAATGGCGGCCGGGGGAGGAGGGGGATGCAGCTGCAGTTACTCTTAGTGTGTATATGAGACAGCATGCTAAAAATGAGAAGGTGGAGCAGCAGCGGAGGAAACATCAGAAAGAGCCCATCCACCACTCATCCACCCCTCATCCACCACTCATCCACCCCTCATCCACCACTCATCCACCCCTCATCCACCACTCATCCACCCCTCATCCACCACTCATCCACCACTCATTCACCACTCATCCACCCCTCATCCACCACTCATCCACCACTCATCTACCCTCATCCACCACTCATCCACCCTCATCCACCCTCATCCACCACTCATTCACCACTCATTCACCACTCATCCACCCCTCATCCACCCCTCATCCACCCCTCATCCACCCCTCATCCACCACTCATCCACCCCTCATCCACCCCTCATCCACCACTCATCCACCCCTCATCCACCCATCATCCACCACTCATCCACCCCTCATCTACCACTCATCCACCACTCACCCACCACTCATTCACCACTCATCCACCCCTCATCCACCCCTCATCCACCACTCATCCACCCCTCATCCACCACTCATCCACCCTCATCCACCACTCATCCACCCTCATCCACCACTCATCCACCACTCATCCACCCCTCATCCACCCCTCATCCACCTCTCATCCACCCCTCATCCACCACTCATGCAGCCCTCATCCACCCCTCATCCACCACTCATCCACCCCTCATCCACCACTCATCCACCACTCATCCACCACTCATCCACCACTCATCCACCCCTCATCCACCACTCATGCAGCCCTCATCCACCCCTCATCCACCACTCATGCAGCCCTCATCCACCCCTCATCCACCACTCATCCACCCCTCATCCACCACTCATCCACCCCTCATCCACCACTCATCCACCCTCATCCACCCCTCATCCACCCCTCATCCACCACTCGTCCACCACTCGTCCACCACTCATCCACCCTCATGCACCACTCATCCACCCCTCATCCACCACTCATCCACCCCTCATCCACCCCTCATCCACCACTCATCCACCCTCATCCACCACTCATCCACCCCTCATCCACCCCTCATCCACCCTCATCCACCACTCATCCACCCTCATCCACCCCTCATCCACTCCTCATCCACCACTCATCCACCACTCATCCACCCTCATCCACCACTCATCCACCCCTCAGCCACCACTCATCCACCACTCATCCACCACTCATCCACCCTCATCCACCACACATCCACCACTCATCCACCACTCATCCACCCCTCATCCACCCCTCATCCACCACTCATCCACCACTCATCCACCCTCATCCACCACTCGTCCACCACTCATCCACCACTCGTCCACCACTCATCCACCCCTCATCCACCCCTCATCCATCCCTCATCCACCACTCATCCACCACTCATCCACCCTCATCCACCACTCGTCCACCACTCGTCCACCACTCATCCACCCCTCATCCACCACTCATGCAGCCCTCATCCACCCCTCATCCACCACTCATCCACCCCTCATCCACCACTCATCCACCCCTCATCCACCACTCATCCACCCCTCATCCACCCCTCATCCACCCTCATCCACCCTCATCCACCCCTCGTCCACCACTCGTCCACCACTCGTCCACCACTCATCCACCACTCATCCACCCCTCATCCACCACTCATCCACCCCTCATCCACCACTCATCCACCCTCATCCACCACTCATCCACCCCTCATCCACCCCTCATCCACCCTCATCCACCACTCATCCACCACTCATCCACCCCTCATCCACTCCTCATCCACCACTCATCCACCCCTCATCCACCCCTCATCCACCCTCATCCACCACACATCCACCACTCATTCACCCCTCATCCACCCCTCATCCACCCCTCATCCACCCCTCATCCACCACTCGTCCACCCCTCGTCCACCACTCGTCCACCCCTCGTCCACCACTCATCCACCCCTCGTCCACCCCTCGTCCACCCCTCGTCCACCCCTCGTCCACCACTCGTCCACCCCTCGTCCACCCCTCGTCCACCCCTCATCCACCCCTCATCCACCACTCATCCACCCTCATCCACCCCTCATCCACCTCTCATCCACCACTCGTCCACCACTCGTCCACCACTCATCCACCCTCATGCACCACTCATCCACCCCTCATCCACCACTCATCCACCCCTCATCCACCCCTCATCCACCACTCATCCACCCTCATCCACCACTCATCCACCCCTCATCCACCCCTCATCCACCCTCATCCACCACTCATCCACCACTCATCCACCCCTCATCCACTCCTCATCCACCACTCATCCACCCTCATCCACCCCTCATCCACTCCTCATCCACCACTCATCCACCACTCATCCACCCTCATCCACCACTCATCCACCCCTCAGCCACCACTCATCCACCACTCATCCACCACTCATCCACCCCTCATCCACCACACATCCACCACTCATCCACCACTCATCCACCCCTCATCCACCACTCATCCACCACTCATCCACCCTCATCCACCACTCGTCCACCACTCGTCCACCACTCGTCCACCACTCATCCACCCCTCATCCACCCCTCATCCATCCCTCATCCACCACTCATCCACCACTCATCCACCCTCATCCACCACTCGTCCACCACTCGTCCACCACTCATCCACCCCTCGTGGAGGGAGAACTTGTGCAGGTGACAAAGTCTTATAAGCATCTAGACATTTCTGGAATAAGGATTGCAATGACTGTAAATAAATTATCCCCCTACTGCTTTTATAATAAACTCATCCCCATAAGACAGGTCCATTATTACATCTGCCGGGGGAGGCTGAATAATGTAATTGACATCGGATGAACCGACATTAATTACTGAAGTTGTTTGATTATTTATATTGGACGTGATGCGCTGTCAGTGGCAGCGATGATGGCAGCCGGCTCGCACTTTCCTGACTATGATTAGGAGACATGGCAATTTATAGGCTTCCAGACACTATGTGTCCAGATTAGATAGCAGGGCTAAGAGTAGTTTACTGGCTAGAAACAGTGCCACACATCTCCGCAGGTCATGCGTGGTATTGCAGCTCAGCTTTATTGAATGAATGGAACTGAGCTGCAATACCTCACACAACCTTTGGACAGGTGTGGCGCTGTTTTTAGAGAAAAAATTGTCACAAATGTCCTGTTCTTATATTTAGATCAGAATACCAATATGCATTGCAAAATCTCCCCAGCTATTCCGAAAAAGAGTTCCCCTTCAAGGTGTCAACTTGACTGTAGGCGCCTCCAATATTTGTCATGGATCCTGAGTACAGGAAACGATGAGCTGAATGATGAAGATCTTGGGAACCGGGGATGATGGGGATGATGGGTCTCGCAGTTTTATTAAATGCTGCTGAATATTGAATGTCACCTTTGGGTCGGATCCTGTTAATAACGAGAGGAGCGCAAATTTTAATATTTCCGAAAAATGAGATCTGGGGGAAATCAGCCGAGGAAATAAAAGCGTCCTCCAGACCATGAAGCTGATTAATATTTATACTCCACTCCAACAGCAAAATACGCAGCTACATAAGATACAGAGTGACACAGGAAGAAGTGGCGCTAAGTAAAGTGCTCAACGCCCAAGTCGGCGACTAATTGGTAGTGTGATCCCAGAGAGGGTGGGAATGAAGGAGAAAATTAATTGGCCTTTACAACTTTTGTCAGACAAACCTGAAACAATGTGCAGATTCTTATACAGCCATGGCCAAAAGTGTTGGCACCCTTGAAATTGTTCCAGAAAATGAAGTATTTCTCCCAGAAAATTATTGCAATTACACATGTTTTGTTATACACAGGTTTATTACCTTTGTGTGTATCGGAACAACACAAAAAAAACAGAGGAAAAATTGGACATAATTTCACACAAAAATGAGCAGGACAAAATAGTTTTTTCAAAAATGTGGGTAAATAACTTTGTGTCAAGCATGTGATGCTTGTTCAAATTCACTAGTAGCAAGTAACAGGTGTGGGCAATATGAAAATCACACCTGACACCAGATAACAAGGGGAGATGTTTACTCAATCTTTGCATCGTGTGTCTGTGTGTGCCACACTAAGCATGGAGAACAGAAAGAGGAGAAGAGAACTGTCTGAGGACTTGAGAACCAAAATTGTTGAAAAATATCAACAATCTCAAGGTTACAAGTCCATCTCCAGAGACCTTGATATTCCTTTGTACATGGTGTGCAACATAATCAAGACGTTCACAACCCATGGCACTGCAGATAATCTCCCTGGACGTGGACGGCAGAGAAAAATTTATGAAAGGTTGCAACGCAGGATAGTCTGGGTGGTGGATAAGCGGCCCCAATCAAGTTCCAAAAAAATTCAAGCTGTGATGCAGGCTCAGGATGCATCATTGTCAGAGCGAACTATCCATCTACATGTGAATGAAATGAAACCCTATGGCAGGAGACCCAGGAGGACCCCACTGCTGACACAGAGACATAAAAAGCTGGACTGCAGCTGGCCAAAATGTACATGAGGAAGCCAAAATCCTTCTGGGACAAAGTCTTGTGGACAGATGAGACCAAGATAGAGCTTTTTGGCAAAGCACATCTGTGAAAACCCGGTGTCTTCCGTGGGTATAACACTACTCAGACAACACAGGATGAGGGTAAAACAGCGTGGCAATACTTTACTGAACCACAAAACAGATAATAAACACATAGAACAGTCCCAGCAAATACCCAAGATGGTACAACAGCTGCGACTTTGGGACTTCCAGGGCCAGCTACTTCAACCAGTGGCCCCCCGCTTTTGGCGGGCCCACACAGAGAGAAGGTAGAGGCAAGCTTAGGAAGCCAACAGTCCATCGAGGTACAAAGTCAGGAGACCTGAGGGTCCCACCCTGGCCTCTCTGAGAGTTTCCATGGGGCCAGATGACCAGCTGGTCCCAATCTAGCTTCTCCGAATGTCTCCATGGGTTCCCGGAGACCGGAGGGTCCCACCTGTCAACTGTCATGGGTGTGTCAGGTGTTACAGACAGTCACTCTGGTTCTGGCTGTAGAAGGTCACTGCGTTTGGCATTGCAGACACCTTCTAAATCCTTCTCACTTTAAGACCCAAGGGCAACCTCCCTCCTGCTGTCAATTAACACATCCTTGCAGGGGAGTTAAAAACCCTCCGTTGGCTGTAGAGAACCGCCGGTGATATTTCTATGTACCTTGGCTCTGGCTTGGAGCGCTGGCAGTCGGCTGGCTTCTTCTCTGGTGCCCTTGGAGGACAGTTGGTGTTTCCCCTCTGGTGTCTGCTCAAGCTAAGTTATCCCCTTTGTTTGTCTTCCTTGTTGTCTTTGGTTTGTAGTGGGACCTGACCAGTGTTCACCCCTCCCTATCAAGGGCCTAGCTCTATGGATATACAGGGCTTAGGTTTCCTGCTCAGCGATTGGCGTGGAACCAATATAGGGATGGTAGGGTAGGCAGGCTGTTATTAGATCTGCCTAGGGGTCTCCACTTCCCCTTCCTCTAGTGTTTGGGCTTCCTTCCCCTCATCCCTTCATGTTGCACTGAGTCTTTCCCACACCTTGCGTGACAGCAACCCCAAATAACATATCCATGGGGCCAGGTGACTTCATCGTCCCAACCTGGTCTCCCCAACTGTATCCATGGGCTCTCTGGTGGTCAATGGAGCGGATCCTTATCTTTCCAGTCAGGGCTATATACCCTTAGGCTGGAATCATGTAGAATCCAAATCTGTGTCTCTTTGGGTAAAGCCATGCTTCCAAGCTGATGGTGTGAGAGTCTGATTTTTGATTCTCCTTGATTCTCTTTTTAGCAGGATAGAAAAACCCTTTTTATATTTACATATGTGGCTAAGGTCATCAGTCACAGGTTGGGGGGAAAGGGCAGTGATAAGGTCTCATTATTTGAGCATTTAATGAATTTGCGTAGTTTTTCCTCCTGTCTTGTGAGTCAACAAGCCCCGGGGTCCACACAAAGCTTAATCAACATATTTAGCAAACATTCATTGTTCCACAGACCAACAGACGACAACAATCAGGGTTATACAAATAATCGAATGTCTTTCTTGACCAGCCACAGAAATACACATACATTTACAAGTAAACACAAAGATAACAGTGTATTTCTCTTGTCAAATCTAGACGTCTGGCTGATTAAGATTACAAGCTGTATCGTCACAACATCATTCTACTGTTTACCGAAAACGGAATGAGGCCTACAAAGAAAATAACACAGTATCTACAGTCAAATATGGTGGAGGTTCGAAGATGTTTTGGGACTGTTTTGCTGCCTCTTGCACTGGGTGCCTTGACTGTGTGCAAGTCATCATGAAATCTGAAGATTACCACAGGATTTTGGGTGGCAATGTAGTGTCCAGTGTCAGAAAGCTGGGGTTGCATCCTAGGTCATGTGTCTTCCAGCAGGACAATGACCCCAAACATACCTCAAGAAGTCAACAGAAATGGATGGAAACAAAGCGCTGGAGAGATCTGAAGTGACAGCAATGAGACCGGATCTAAATCCCATTGATCACCTGTGGAGAGATCTTACAATTGCTGTTGGGAGAAGAGAAGACGCCTTCAAATATCAGAGACCTGGAGACGTTTGTAAGAAGAGTCCAAGATCCCAGCTGAGAGGAGTAAGAAGCTGATGGTTATAGGAAGCGATTGACTGCAGTTATTTATTCCAAAGGATACAACCAAATATTAAATTGAGGGTGCAACAATTTTGTCCACTCCATTTTGGGGTTTTGTGTGAAATTATGTCCAATTTGCCTTTTTTTCTGTTTTTTTTTTGTGTTGCTCCAATACACACAAAGGAAACATCTGTACAACAAAATGTGTAATTGTGATAATTGTCTGGAAGAAATACTTCATTTTCTGGAACAATTTCAAGGGTGCCAACACTTTAGAACATGACTGTATAATACGGGAGTGTAAACTATTGCAACCCCTTATTTTGATCCAAAATGTAAATGAGGCAATTTGGTAAGGAATTTGTTAGCTCATCTTATTTGTCTTAAAGAATAAACTGTCGTGTGTGTACATGAGGAATAACACTATTGCTGACCATTATGTGACTTGTATTCTGCATTTTCACCAGTTTCCCCTCTGCAGACTCAATCTATAATTTTCAGTCGTCTCTGAGCTAGTGAGGGGAAACTACCTCCTTTGATGTCTCCAGTACAAAGAACATAGACATGAGGGATTCCTCCTCTCCTGCTTCTCTGCAGAAAATGTTCAAAAACAGCAGCAGCATGGATGACATTATACAGCAGTACTGAGCTGTGTAGCTGTGAATGCCACACTTGGGTGAGATAAAACAATTACTAGAAAATTGCAGAATGGTGGACATTATTATAACTGTAATGAGCAGTTTGCTATGGTTCCAGATCTGGATTGAGATGTAATACTCGAAAGTAGCAGCATGAATGATTATGCAATGAACAGTGTTGCTGTGAATCCAGCACTGGAGTGAGGTAAAACCCTTATAGAAAGCAGCAGTATGTAGGGCATTATACAGCATTACTGAGCAGTGCAATGCGGGATGAGATAAAACA
Source organism: Phyllobates terribilis (assembly GCF_046119375.1). Lineage (NCBI taxonomy): Eukaryota > Metazoa > Chordata > Amphibia > Anura > Dendrobatidae > Phyllobates > Phyllobates terribilis. Next base: position 24,475 of record NW_027371350.1, read on the forward strand.
GTTAATAGAAGGCTGCAGCATGGTCAACATTATAGAGTTGTAAGTAAATCCAGCACTGGAAGCTATTATTCCAGATATGGGGTGAGATAAATGCTTATTACAAAGCATCAGCATGCAAGATGTTATACAACAGCACCGAGCAGTGAGCAGGGTTACTGTAAATCCAGCACTAAGATAAAATACAAGACATTCTAGAAAGAAGCAGCATGGAGGGCATTATACAGCAGTGCAGCTGTGCATCCAGCAGTTGGGTGAGATAAAACATTTACCAGAAAGCTGCCAAAGCATGGAGAACATTTATACAGCAGCACTGAGCAGTGTTACTGTAAATCCAGCACTAAGATAAGATACAACACATTTTAGAAAGAACCAGAATGCATGGCATTGCACAGCAGTACTGAGCGTTGTAGCTGTGGATTCAGTAGAGGGGTGAGATAAAACATTTACTAGAAATCTGCCAAAGCATAGAGAACATTTATACAGCGGTACTGAGCAGTGAAACTGTGAATCCAGCATTTGAGTGGAATAAGCCCTTGCTAGATAGCTGCTACTGCTGCTCTCTCTCTCTCCTCCTTCCCTCTCCATAGACTTCATCAGGCAGCTGCAATCTGATCCCTCAGTGAACTGGCAATTCATCTTGGATGATGAATTCAGGAACCAGGGGGAGTTGACGTGTCTCATATATGAGTCTTACATATTCTTTCTAGGTTGGAAAGGTCTTGGAGACAGGGAAAATGGGAAACAACATCAGGCCCTTTGGCAACTACTCAAAAGGGGCTCCATGGACGCCCGCAGGTGGGAGAGGTTTCGCAGGGGTCCTGTCCGGCTGGCGTTGAATACTGATGGGTCCACTTACCCAGGATTCTGCAAATCGATTCGCTCATCTCTAATAAGTATTAACAGCACTGAGCGGCCATCTCTAGGACCCCCATATATTGCATGGACCCTCATCTCCTGTGCGGCACTAAGGAGAGGTGGTACTGTACTTATGCCAACATGGTGGCGGGCACACTACGCTAATTACCCAGGCGGCTTATGTCATCACTCTAGCGTGGTACATGTTGGTGGCCGCATACTTGCACCCCTTCATTACTGGGGTGTGAATAGAGAAAGACACACAAATTCTCCTGATAATGTGAGAGTCCTGGATGTGGGGCTGCCATTCTTTCGATTTGCCATAAATGTCTCAGATGGAAATACCTCTTAGACCACGTTCACACGTTCAGTATTTTACATCAGTATTTGGAAGCCAAAACCAGGAGTGGGTGATAAATGCAGAAGTGGTGACGTGTTTCTATTATACTTTTCCTCTGATTTGTTCCTCTCCTGGTTTTGACTTACAAATACTGATGATGAGAAATACTGACCAAATACTGAAGGTGTGAACGTGACCTAAGTTTTATTGCTGGGTTCAGTCTGACAGTGCGGCCCTCGGACCAGAACAGACGGCGAGACCCTTGCAGAATAACGTCTTCGGGGTCCCTGGAATAGGAAGCGTCTCCCTCGCCGCCTCCAACACTCCGCGCATCATTCCGGATCCGTTATTCGGAGCTTTCTCTATCGCTTCCACCCCTGAGGTCATGAATGTGTGGAGCCCCTGCAATGAGGCCACGTGACGGAGCCTGGAGTACAGCGGCCGCAGCATCTGCACATCAATAGGACGAGCTGTGGGCGCAGACACCGCTCCGCACCGCAGTGCTCAGCGCCAGCTCGCTGCTTCCAGAGTTGAATGACTCAGTTTGATTTAAATAAGCCCCATCCCATTCACAGCCTAATTGGCCCGGTGCATCGGATGAATATTTATAAGAATCGCAGCCTCAGAAGCCATTGGCCACGGCGCCTTTTCCCCCCCTGACGGTAGGGTGGTCTTCTCTCAGCAAGACCTGCAAGCTTTGCTGTGCTTTGTCTAGTGCTAAAGACCAGGGGACCTGCAATTCCCAGAGACACAATTCCCACAGAAGCCACTGGGGATACATTGTATATCATATATTGTATCACTGCCTTCTTCTTCTCCCTGTGGATATGTCAGCTGGCAACAGACACCTGAACTTCTGCATGGCAGCCTGCAGCCTGTGAGGGAATGCGCCCCTGGCAGGAGCCTCTGTGCAGCTGCAGTCTGTATTCACAGCACAGATCCGAGCCCTGGGCTGCAGGAGGGGAAGGCTCCATCCAGGGCTCCTCCAATGCTGCCAAACTTCAGCTCTGGGACTCAACCTCTGCAAGTAGCAACTGGTAAGTCGCCCTGCTGCTCTGCAATGTGGAGCTATGCAATGTAGCAGAGCTGCTGCTGTGACTACAGGGGAGGATGATGGGGGTCATCATCATTGCTATCTGTCAGTCTCTGCAGCAAACACTTAATATCTGCATGTAATGACAAGCTCATCTATGGATGGATGGGGGGTGTCTGCACACTGCACAACCCTGCATGGGGGCTGCAGCTGCTGTCAGTGATACAATGGATCCCCCTGCTCTCTCTACTCTCTGGAAGGACATGTTTTGATCACTGGCTGATTGGCTTTTCTGTGTCTATTGATAAGGTGCAAGCAGTATCAAGGGGTATAGATGGTGTGCACTTGTGTCAGTGGCCAGGTGGGCACCGGGGGGCTTGTTTTTGATGGTTGAATGGGGGGGATGCTGGGGGACACTAAGCTTTTTAATCTTCCAGTACATTGCTTTGCTATGGTACCTGGATTGTTTATGGGGATCACGTATAGAGTAATGCAATATGTCCACTGGATACAATTACAGAGCTGAGGAATAGAAGAAAAAGGAATAAATGATGTATTTAAATTAATCTAAGATAATAGTCAAAAAATAAAATTATATATATATGTATATATATATATATAGTAGGTGTGTATGTATATATATTTTACATTATATGTGTGTATATATATTTTACATTATATGTGTATGTGTGTATATATATATTTTACATTATGTGTGTGTATATATATTTTACATTATATATGTGTATATATATATATTTATTATTATTTATTTATTTTATTTCAATTGGCTTATTTTTTTAATAACATGAACATATGTCTCATTTTTGTTCATCCTTTATATAAATGAACCAGTAGAATCCTTTAACATTATGAGCCTTGTCGGAAACAGATTAGATCATCCTGGATTTTGCAGCCAAGTATTTGATTCCATCTGTTTCTGTTTTTGCTTTTTTTTATTTTTATATGTATTTTTTTTCTTTTTCATTAGAATACACCATTCTCATGGGTTTTACATCCAAAAACAACTCTTTAGAATTTTTTATTTATTTTATTTATATTTATTTATTTATTTATTTTATATATTTATTTTATTTATATTTATTTATTTATTTTATTTATATATTTATTTTATTTATATTTATTTATTTATTTATTTATTTATTTTTATCTCAGGGTCCGGTAACAGGGTCTGTTTTATTTTTTTTTTGTATATATGCTGTACTGTATTTTAATATAACAATGCATCTTTTTTTTTAATATAAGAGATTTAAATAATATGTTTCACCTTTCTCTTAAATATATCGAATGCACTGACTTTAGGTCGCTATTATGTTTACATGTATTATTATTATTATTATATTTTTCTTATTACTATTTTAGATGTATTTTATACCTTCCTTATAATGACCCTCTGAGTTTAGGGCAGATGAGGATTTTGCCCTTGCTCCTATAAGGTAGATGATGTGATAAAACTTTGGTTCTTGTTCACACCATGTCGGTGGATTGGATGCGATGATGTCATAGCATCAGAAGTGTTGTGGCGTCTGCTGCAATGTCTCTGTACC
>NW_027371351.1:0-28250 GCF_046119375.1 Phyllobates terribilis
GGCATCTCACTCTCTTTGAATCTTCTTTATCATGCTAGGATTAGCAGGAAAAAGCAAAAATTTCAGAATTGCACCGTGCAATGTGAAGATATTACTGTTTGTGCATTTACAATATTCATTGATTTTTGCCATTGAAAAACATGTTTTTCATATACCAGAAATGTTTGAAGCTACTGACTGAATGAAAGGAGCTGGCATCTCACTCTCTTTGAATCTTCTTTATCATGCTAGGATTAGCAGGAAAAAGCAAAAAATTTCAGAATTGCACCGTGCAATGTGGAGATATTACTGTTTGTGCATTTACAATATTCATTGATTTTTGCCATTGAAAAACGTCCAGAAATGTTTGAAGCTACTGACTGAATGAAAGGAGCTGGCATCTCACTCTCTTTGAATCTTCTTTATCATGCTAGGATTAACAGGAAAAAGCTAAAAATTTCAGAATTGCACCTTGCAATGTGGAGATATTACTGTTTGTGCATTTACAATATTCATTGATTTTTGCCATTGAAAAACATGTTTTTCATATACCAGAAATGTTTGAAGCTACTGACTGAATGAAAGGAGCTGGCATCTCACTCTCTTTGAATCTTCTTTATCATGCTAGGATTAGCAGGAAAAAGCAAAAAATTTCAGAATTGCACCGTGCAATGTGGAGATATTACTGTTTGTGCATTTACAATATTCATTGATTTTTGCCATTGAAAAACATGTTTTTCATATACCAGAAATGTTTGAAGCTACTGACTGAATGAAAGGAGCTGGCATCTCACTCTCTTTGAATCTTCTTTATCATGCTAGGATTAGCAGGAAAAAGCAAAAAATTTCAGAATTGCACCTTGCAATGTGGAGATATTACTGTTTGTGCATTTACAATATTCATTGATTTTTGCCATTGAAAAACATGTTTTTCATATACCAGAAATGTTTGAAGCTACTGACTGAATGAAAGGAGCTGGCATCTCACTCTCTTTGAATCTTCTTTATCATGCTAGGATTAGCAGGAAAAAGCAAAAAATTTCAGAATTGCACCGTGCAATGTGGAGATATTACTGTTTGTGCATTTACAATATTCATTGATTTTTGCCATTGAAAAACCATGTTTTTTCAATCCAGAAAATGTTTGAAGCTACTGACTGAATGAAAGGAGCTGGCATCTCACTCTCTTTGAATCTTCTTTATCATGCTAGGATTAACAGGAAAAAGCTAAAAATTTCAGAATTGCACCGAGCAATGTGGAGATATTACTGTTTGTGCATTTACAATATTCATTGATTTTTGCCATTGAAAAACATGTTTTTCATATACCAGAAATGTTTGAAGCTACTGACTGAATGAAAGGAGCTGGCATCTCACTCTCTTTGAATCTTCTTTATCATGCTAGGATTAACAGGAAAAAGCTAAAAATTTCAGAATTGCACCGTGCAATGTGGAGATATTACTGTTTGTGCATTTACAATATTCATTGATTTTTGCCATTGAAAAACGTCCAGAAATGTTTGAAGCTACTGACTGAATGAAAGGAGCTGGCATCTCACTCTCTTTGAATCTTCTTTATCATGCTAGGATTAGCAGGAAAAAGCAAAAAATTTCAGAATTGCACCTTGCAATGTGGAGATATTACTGTTTGTGCATTTACAATATTCATTGATTTTTGCCATTGAAAAACGTCCAGAAATGTTTGAAGCTACTGACTGAATGAAAGGAGCTGGCATCTCACTCTCTTTGAATCTTCTTTATCATGCTAGGATTAGCAGGAAAAAGCAAAAAATTTCAGAATTGCACCTTGCAATGTGGAGATATTACTGTTTGTGCATTTACAATATTCATTGATTTTTGCCATTGAAAAACATGTTTTTCATATACCAGAAATGTTTGAAGCTACTGACTGAATGAAAGGAGCTGGCATCTCACTCTCTTTGAATCTTCTTTATCATGCTAGGATTAGCAGGAAAAAGCAAAAAATTTCAGAATTGCACCGTGCAATGTGGAGATATTACTGTTTGTGCATTTACAATATTCATTGATTTTTGCCATTGAAAAACATGTTTTTCATATACCAGAAATGTTTGAAGCTACTGACTGAATGAAAGGAGCTGGCATCTCACTCTCTTTGAATCTTCTTTATCATGCTAGGATTAGCAGGAAAAAGCAAAAAATTTCAGAATTGCACCTTGCAATGTGGAGATATTACTGTTTGTGCATTTACAATATTCATTGATTTTTGCCATTGAAAAACATGTTTTTCATATACCAGAAATGTTTGAAGCTACTGACTGAATGAAAGGAGCTGGCATCTCACTCTCTTTGAATCTTCTTTATCATGCTAGGATTAGCAGGAAAAAGCAAAAAATTTCAGAATTGCACCGTGCAATGTGGAGATATTACTGTTTGTGCATTTACAATATTCATTGATTTTTGCCATTGAAAAACGTCCAGAAATGTTTGAAGCTACTGACTGAATGAAAGGAGCTGGCATCTCACTCTCTTTGAATCTTCTTTATCATGCTAGGATTAACAGGAAAAAGCTAAAAATTTCAGAATTGCACCGTGCAATGTGGAGATATTACTGTTTGTGCATTTACAATATTCATTGATTTTTGCCATTGAAAAACATGTTTTTCATATACCAGAAATGTTTGAAGCTACTGACTGAATGAAAGGAGCTGGCATCTCACTCTCTTTGAATCTTCTTTATCATGCTAGGATTAGCAGGAAAAAGCTAAAAATTTCAGAATTGCACCGTGCAATGTGGAGATATTACTGTTTGTGCATTTACAATATTCATTGATTTTTGCCATTGAAAAACGTCCAGAAATGTTTGAAGCTACTGACTGAATGAAAGGAGCTGGCATCTCACTCTCTTTGAATCTTCTTTATCATGCTAGGATTAGCAGGAAAAAGCAAAAAATTTCAGAATTGCATCTTGCAATGTGGAGATATTACTGTTTGTGCATTTACAATATTCATTGATTTTTGCCATTGAAAAACGTCCAGAAATGTTTGAAGCTACTGACTGAATGAAAGGAGCTGGCATCTCACTCTCTTTGAATCTTCTTTATCATGCTAGGATTAACAGGAAAAAGCAAAAAATTTCAGAATTGCACCTTGCAATGTGGAGATATTACTGTTTGTGCATTTACAATATTCATTGATTTTTGCCATTGAAAAACATGTTTTTCATATACCAGAAATGTTTGAAGCTACTGACTGAATGAAAGGAGCTGGCATCTCACTCTCTTTGAATCTTCTTTATCATGCTAGGATTAACAGGAAAAAGCTAAAAATTTCAGAATTGCACCGTGCAATGTGGAGATATTACTGTTTGTGCATTTACAATATTCATTGATTTTTGCCATTGAAAAACATGTTTTTCATATACCAGAAATGTTTGAAGCTACTGACTGAATGAAAGGAGCTGGCATCTCACTCTCTTTGAATCTTCTTTATCATGCTAGGATTAGCAGGAAAAAGCAAAAAATTTCAGAATTGCACCGTGCAATGTGGAGATATTACTGTTTGTGCATTTACAATATTCATTGATTTTTGCCATTGAAAAACATGTTTTTCATATACCAGAAATGTTTGAAGCTACTGACTGAATGAAAGGAGCTGGCATCTCACTCTCTTTGAATCTTCTTTATCATGCTAGGATTAACAGGAAAAAGCTAAAAATTTCAGAATTGCACCGTGCAATGTGGAGATATTACTGTTTGTGCATTTACAATATTCATTGATTTTTGCCATTGAAAAACATGTTTTTCATATACCAGAAATGTTTGAAGCTACTGACTGAATGAAAGGAGCTGGCATCTCACTCTCTTTGAATCTTCTTTATCATGCTAGGATTAGCAGGAAAAAGCAAAAAATTTCAGAATTGCACCGTGCAATGTGGAGATATTACTGTTTGTGCATTTACAATATTCATTGATTTTTGCCATTGAAAAACATGTTTTTCATATACCAGAAATGTTTGAAGCTACTGACTGAATGAAAGGAGCTGGCATCTCACTCTCTTTGAATCTTCTTTATCATGCTAGGATTAGCAGGTAAAAGCAAAAAATTTCAGAATTGCACCTTGCAATGTGGAGATATTACTGTTTGTGCATTTACAATATTCATTGATTTTTGCCATTGAAAAACATGTTTTTCATATACCAGAAATGTTTGAAGCTACTGACTGAATGAAAGGAGCTGGCATCTCACTCTCTTTGAATCTTCTTTATCATGCTAGGATTAGCAGGAAAAAGCTAAAAATTTCAGAATTGCACCTTGCAATGTGGAGATATTACTGTTTGTGCATTAACAATATTCATTGATTTTTGCCATTGAAAAACATGTTTTTCATATACCAGAAATGTTTGAAGCTACTGACTGAATGAAAGGAGCTGGCATCTCACTCTCTTTGAATCTTCTTTATCATGCTAGGATTAGCAGGAAAAAGCTAAAAATTTCAGAATTGCACCGTGCAATGTGGAGATATTACTGTTTGTGCATTTACAATATTCATTGATTTTTGCCATTGAAAAACATGTTTTTCATATACCAGAAATGTTTGAAGCTACTGACTGAATGAAAGGAGCTGGCATCTCACTCTCTTTGAATCTTCTTTATCATGCTAGGATTAGCAGGAAAAAGCTAAAAATTTCAGAATTGCACCTTGCAATGTGGAGATATTACTGTTTGTGCATTTACAATATTCATTGATTTTTGCCATTGAAAAACATGTTTTTCATATACCAGAAATGTTTGAAGCTACTGACTGAATGAAAGGAGCTGGCATCTCACTCTCTTTGAATCTTCTTTATCATGCTAGGATTAACAGGAAAAAGCAAAAAATTTCAGAATTGCACCTTGCAATGTGGAGATATTACTGTTTGTGCATTTACAATATTCATTGATTTTTGCCATTGAAAAACATGTTTTTCATATACCAGAAATGTTTGAAGCTACTGACTGAATGAAAGGAGCTGGCATCTCACTCTCTTTGAATCTTCTTTATCATGCTAGGATTAGCAGGAAAAAGCTAAAAATTTCAGAATTGCACCTTGCAATGTGGAGATATTACTGTTTGTGCATTTACAATATTCATTGATTTTTGCCATTGAAAAACATGTTTTTCATATACCAGAAATGTTTGAAGCTACTGACTGAATGAAAGGAGCTGGCATCTCACTCTCTTTGAATCTTCTTTATCATGCTAGGATTAGCAGGAAAAAGCTAAAAATTTCAGAATTGCACCTTGCAATGTGGAGATATTACTGTTTGTGCATTTACAATATTCATTGATTTTTGCCATTGAAAAACATGTTTTTCATATACCAGAAATGTTTGAAGCTACTGACTGAATGAAAGGAGCTGGCATCTCACTCTCTTTGAATCTTCTTTATCATGCTAGGATTAACAGGAAAAAGCAAAAAATTTCAGAATTGCACCTTGCAATGTGGAGATATTACTGTTTGTGCATTTACAATATTCATTGATTTTTGCCATTAAAAAACATGTTTTTCATATACCAGAAATGTTTGAAGCTACTGACTGAATGAAAGGAGCTGGCATCTCACTCTCTTTGAATCTTCTTTATCATGCTAGGATTAGCAGGAAAAAGCTAAAAATTTCAGAATTGCACCGTGCAATGTGGAGATATTACTGTTTGTACATTTACAATATTCATTGATTTTTGCCATTGAAAAACATGTTTTTCATATACCAGAAATGTTTGAAGCTACTGACTGAATGAAAGGAGCTGGCATCTCACTCTCTTTGAATCTTCTTTATCATGCTAGGATTAGCAGGAAAAAGCTAAAAATTTCAGAATTGCACCTTGCAATGTGGAGATATTACTGTTTGTGCATTTACAATATTCATTGATTTTTGCCATTGAAAAACATGTTTTTCATATACCAGAAATGTTTGAAGCTACTGACTGAATGAAAGGAGCTGGCATCTCACTCTCTTTGAATCTTCTTTATCATGCTAGGATTAACAGGAAAAAGCAAAAAATTTCAGAATTGCACCTTGCAATGTGGAGATATTACTGTTTGTGCATTTACAATATTCATTGATTTTTGCCATTGAAAAACGTCCAGAAATGTTTGAAGCTACTGACTGAATGAAAGGAGCTGGCATCTCACTCTCTTTGAATCTTCTTTATCATGCTAGGATTAGCAGGAAAAAGCAAAAAATTTCAGAATTGCACCGTGCAATGTGGAGATATTACTGTTTGTGCATTTACAATATTCATTGATTTTTGCCATTGAAAAACGTCCAGAAATGTTTGAAGCTACTGACTGAATGAAAGGAGCTGGCATCTCACTCTCTTTGAATCTTCTTTATCATGCTAGGATTAGCAGGAAAAAGCTAAAAATTTCAGAATTGCACCGTGCAATGTGGAGATATTACTGTTTGTGCATTTACAATATTCATTGATTTTTGCCATTGAAAAACATGTTTTTCATATACCAGAAATGTTTGAAGCTACTGACTGAATGAAAGGAGCTGGCATCTCACTCTCTTTGAATCTTCTTTATCATGCTAGTATTAACAGGAAAAAGCTAAAAATTTCAGAATTGCACCGTGCAATGTGGAGATATTACTGTTTGTGCATTTACAATATTCATTGATTTTTGCCATTGAAAAACATGTTTTTCATATACCAGAAATGTTTGAAGCTACTGACTGAATGAAAGGAGCTGGCATCTCACTCTCTTTGAATCTTCTTTATCATGCTAGGATTAGCAGGAAAAAGCAAAAAATTTCAGAATTGCACCGTGCAATGTGGAGATATTACTGTTTGTGCATTTACAATATTCATTGATTTTTGCCATTGAAAAACGTCCAGAAATGTTTGAAGCTACTGACTGAATGAAAGGAGCTGGCATCTCACTCTCTTTGAATCTTCTTTATCATGCTAGGATTAACAGGAAAAAGCTAAAAATTTCAGAATTGCACCGTGCAATGTGGAGATATTACTGTTTGTGCATTTACAATATTCATTGATTTTTGCCATTGAAAAACATGTTTTTCATATACCAGAAATGTTTGAAGCTACTGACTGAATGAAAGGAGCTGGCATCTCATTCTCTTTGAATCTTCTTTATCATGCTAGGATTAGCAGGAAAAAGCAAAAAATTTCAGAATTGCACCGTGCAATGTGGAGATATTACTGTTTGTGCATTTACAATATTCATTGATTTTTGCCATTGAAAAACGTCCAGAAATGTTTGAAGCTACTGACTGAATGAAAGGAGCTGGCATCTCACTCTCTTTGAATCTTCTTTATCATGCTAGGATTAGCAGGAAAAAGCTAAAAATTTCAGAATTGCACCGTGCAATGTGGAGATATTACTGTTTGTGCATTTACAATATTCATTGATTTTTGCCATTGAAAAACATGTTTTTCATATACCAGAAATGTTTGAAGCTACTGACTGAATGAAAGGAGCTGGCATCTCACTCTCTTTGAATCTTCTTTATCATGCTAGGATTAACAGGAAAAAGCTAAAAATTTCAGAATTGCACCGTGCAATGTGGAGATATTACTGTTTGTGCATTTACAATATTCATTGATTTTTGCCATTGAAAAACATGTTTTTCATATACCAGAAATGTTTGAAGCTACTGACTGAATGAAAGGAGCTGGCATCTCACTCTCTTTGAATCTTCTTTATCATGCTAGGATTAGCAGGAAAAAGCAAAAAATTTCAGAATTGCACCTTGCAATGTGGAGATATTGCTGTTTGTGCATTTACAATATTCATTGATTTTTGCCATTGAAAAACGTCCAGAAATGTTTGAAGCTACTGACTGAATGAAAGGAGCTGGCATCTCACTCTCTTTGAATCTTCTTTATCATGCTAGGATTAACAGGAAAAAGCTAAAAATTTCAGAATTGCACCGTGCAATGTGGAGATATTACTGTTTGTGCATTTACAATATTCATTGATTTTTGCCATTGAAAAACATGTTTTTCATATACCAGAAATGTTTGAAGCTACTGACTGAATGAAAGGAGCTGGCATCTCACTCTCTTTGAATCTTCTTTATCATGCTAGGATTAGCAGGAAAAAGCAAAAAATTTCAGAATTGCACCGTGCAATGTGGAGATATTACTGTTTGTGCATTTACAATATTCATTGATTTTTGCCATTGAAAAACGTCCAGAAATGTTTGAAGCTACTGACTGAATGAAAGGAGCTGGCATCTCACTCTCTTTGAATCTTCTTTATCATGCTAGGATTAACAGGAAAAAGCTAAAAATTTCAGAATTGCACCTTGCAATGTGGAGATATTACTGTTTGTGCATTTACAATATTCATTGATTTTTGCCATTGAAAAACATGTTTTTCATATACCAGAAATGTTTGAAGCTACTGACTGAATGAAAGGAGCTGGCATCTCACTCTCTTTGAATCTTCTTTATCATGCTAGGATTAGCAGCAAAAAGCTAAAAAATTCAGAATTGCACCGTGCAATGTGGAGATATTACTGTTTGTGCATTTACAATATTCATTGATTTTTGCCATTGAAAAACATGTTTTTCATATACCAGAAATGTTTGAAGCTACTGACTGAATGAAAGGAGCTGGCATCTCACTCTCTTTGAATCTTCTTTATCATGCTAGGATTAGCAGGAAAAAGCAAAAAATTTCAGAATTGCACCTTGCAATGTGGAGATATTGCTGTTTGTGCATTTACAATATTCATTGATTTTTGCCATTGAAAAACGTCCAGAAATGTTTGAAGCTACTGACTGAATGAAAGGAGCTGGCATCTCACTCTCTTTGAATCTTCTTTATCATGCTAGGATTAACAGGAAAAAGCTAAAAATTTCAGAATTGCACCGTGCAATGTGGAGATATTACTGTTTGTGCATTTACAATATTCATTGATTTTTGCCATTGAAAAACATGTTTTTCATATACCAGAAATGTTTGAAACTACTGACTGAATGAAAGGAGCTGGCATCTCACTCTCTTTGAATCTTCTTTATCATGCTAGGATTAGCAGGAAAAAGCAAAAAATTTCAGAATTGCACCGTGCAATGTGGAGATATTACTGTTTGTGCATTTACAATATTCATTGATTTTTGCCATTGAAAAACGTCCAGAAATGTTTGAAGCTACTGACTGAATGAAAGGAGCTGGCATCTCACTCTCTTTGAATCTTCTTTATCATGCTAGGATTAACAGGAAAAAGCTAAAAATTTCAGAATTGCACCTTGCAATGTGGAGATATTACTGTTTGTGCATTTACAATATTCATTGATTTTTGCCATTGAAAAACATGTTTTTCATATACCAGAAATGTTTGAAGCTACTGACTGAATGAAAGGAGCTGGCATCTCACTCTCTTTGAATCTTCTTTATCATGCTAGGATTAACAGGAAAAAGCTAAAAATTTCAGAATTGCACCGTGCAATGTGGAGATATTACTGTTTGTGCATTTACAATATTCATTGATTTTTGCCATTGAAAAACATGTTTTTCATATACCAGAAATGTTTGAAGCTACTGACTGAATGAAAGGAGCTGGCATCTCACTCTCTTTGAATCTTCTTTATCATGCTAGGATTAGCAGGAAAAAGCAAAAAATTTCAGAATTGCACCGTGCAATGTGGAGATATTACTGTTTGTGCATTTACAATATTCATTGATTTTTGCCATTGAAAAACATGTTTTTCATATACCAGAAATGTTTGAAGCTACTGACTGAATGAAAGGAGCTGGCATCTCACTCTCTTTGAATCTTCTTTATCATGCTAGGATTAACAGGAAAAAGCTAAAAATTTCAGAATTGCACCGTGCAATGTGGAGATATTACTGTTTGTGCATTTACAATATTCATTGATTTTTGCCATTGAAAAACATGTTTTTCATATACCAGAAATGTTTGAAGCTACTGACTGAATGAAAGGAGCTGGCATCTCACTCTCTTTGAATCTTCTTTATCATGCTAGGATTAGCAGGAAAAAGCAAAAAATTTCAGAATTGCACCTTGCAATGTGGAGATATTACTGTTTGTGCATTTACAATATTCATTGATTTTTGCCATTGAAAAACATGTTTTTCATATACCAGAAATGTTTGAAGCTACTGACTGAATGAAAGGAGCTGGCATCTCACTCTCTTTGAATCTTCTTTATCATGCTAGGATTAGCAGGAAAAAGCAAAAAAATTCAGAATTGCACCGTGCAATGTAGAGATATTACTGTTTGTGCATTTACAATATTCATTGATTTTTGCCATTGAAAAACGTCCAGAAATGTTTGAAGCTACTGACTGAATGAAAGGAGCTGGCATCTCACTCTCTTTGAATCTTCTTTATCATGCTAGGATTAGCAGGAAAAAGCAAAAAATTTCAGAATTGCACCGTGCAATGTGGAGATATTACTGTTTGTGCATTTACAATATTCATTGATTTTTGCCATTGAAAAACATGTTTTTCATATACCAGAAATGTTTGAAGCTACTGACTGAATGAAAGGAGCTGGCATCTCACTCTCTTTGAATCTTCTTTATCATGCTAGGATTAGCAGGAAAAAGCTAAAAATTTCAGAATTGCACCTTGCAATGTGGAGATATTACTGTTTGTGCATTTACAATATTCATTGATTTTTGCCATTGAAAAACATGTTTTTCATATACCAGAAATGTTTGAAGCTACTGACTGAATGAAAGGAGCTGGCATCTCACTATCTTTGAATCTTCTTTATCATGCTAGGATTAGCAGGAAAAAGCTAAAAATTTCAGAATTGCACCTTGCAATGTGGAGATATTACTGTTTGTGCATTTACAATATTCATTGATTTTTGCCATTGAAAAACATGTTTTTCATATACCAGAAATGTTTGAAGCTACTGACTGAATGAAAGGAGCTGGCATCTCACTCTCTTTGAATCTTCTTTATCATGCTAGGATTAGCAGGAAAAAGCAAAAAATTTCAGAATTGCACCGTGCAATGTGGAGATATTACTGTTTGTGCATTTACAATATTCATTGATTTTTGCCATTGAAAAACATGTTTTTCATATACCAGAAATGTTTGAAGCTACTGACTGAATGAAAGGAGCTGGCATCTCACTCTCTTTGAATCTTCTTTATCATGCTAGGATTAACAGGAAAAAGCAAAAAATTTCAGAATTGCACCTTGCAATGTGGAGATATTACTGTTTGTGCATTTACAATATTCATTGATTTTTGCCATTGAAAAACATGTTTTTCATATACCAGAAATGTTTGAAGCTACTGACTGAATGAAAGGAGCTGGCATCTCACTCTCTTTGAATCTTCTTTATCATGCTAGGATTAACAGGAAAAAGCTAAAAATTTCAGAATTGCACCTTGCAATGTGGAGATATTACTGTTTGTGCATTTACAATATTCATTGATTTTTGCCATTGAAAAACATGTTTTTCATATACCAGAAATGTTTGAAGCTACTGACTGAATGAAAGGAGCTGGCATCTCACTCTCTTTGAATCTTCTTTATCATGCTAGGATTAACAGGAAAAAGCAAAAAATTTCAGAATTGCACCTTGCAATGTGGAGATATTACTGTTTGTGCATTTACAATATTCATTGATTTTTGCCATTGAAAAACATGTTTTTCATATACCAGAAATGTTTGAAGCTACTGACTGAATGAAAGGAGCTGGCATCTCACTCTCTTTGAATCTTCTTTATCATGCTAGGATTAGCAGGAAAAAGCTAAAAATTTCAGAATTGCACCGTGCAATGTGGAGATATTACTGTTTGTGCATTTACAATATTCATTGATTTTTGCCATTGAAAAACATGTTTTTCATATACCAGAAATGTTTGAAGCTACTGACTGAATGAAAGGAGCTGGTATCTCACTCTCTTTGAATCTTCTTTATCATGCTAGGATTAGCAGGAAAAAGCTAAAAATTTCAGAATTGCACCGTGCAATGTGGAGATATTACTGTTTGTGCATTTACAATATTCATTGATTTTTGCCATTGAAAAACATGTTTTTCATATATCAGAAATGTTTGAAGCTACTGACTGAATGAAAGGATCTGGCATCTCACTCTCTTTGAATCTTCTTTATCATGCTAGGATTAGCAGGAAAAAGCAAAAAATTTCAGAATTGCACCGTGCAATGTGGAGATATTACTGTTTGTGCATTTACAATATTCATTGATTTTTGCCATTGAAAAACATGTTTTTCATATACCAGAAATGTTTGAAGCTACTGACTGAATGAAAGGAGCTGGCATCTCACTCTCTTTGAATCTTCTTTATCATGCTAGGATTAACAGGAAAAAGCTAAAAATTTCAGAATTGAACCTTGCAATGTGGAGATATTACTGTTTGTGCATTTACAATATTCATTGATTTTTGCCATTGAAAAACGTCCAGAAATGTTTGAAGCTACTGACTGAATGAAAGGAGCTGGCATCTCACTCTCTTTGAATCTTCTTTATCATGCTAGGATTAACAGGAAAAAGCTAAAAATTTCAGAATTGCACCGTGCAATGTGGAGATATTACTGTTTGTGCATTTACAATATTCATTGATTTTTGCCATTGAAAAACATGTTTTTCATATACCAGAAATGTTTGAAGCTACTGACTGAATGAAAGGAGCTGGCATCTCACTCTCTTTGAATCTTCTTTATCATGCTAGGATTAGCAGGAAAAAGCAAAAAATTTCAGAATTGCACAGTGCAATGTGGAGATATTACTGTTTGTGCATTTACAATATTCATTGATTTTTGCCATTGAAAAACGTCCAGAAATGTTTGAAGCTACTGACTGAATGAAAGGAGCTGGCATCTCACTCTCTTTGAATCTTCTTTATCATGCTAGGATTAGCAGGAAAAAGCAAAAAATTTCAGAATTGCACCGTGCAATGTGGAGATATTACTGTTTGTGCATTTACAATATTCATTGATTTTTGCCATTGAAAAACATGTTTTTCATATACCAGAAATGTTTGAAGCTACTGACTGAATGAAAGGAGCTGGCATCTCACTCTCTTTGAATCTTCTTTATCATGCTAGGATTAGCAGGAAAAAGCTAAAAATTTCAGAATTGCACCGTGCAATGTGGAGATATTACTGTTTGTGCATTTACAATATTCATTGATTTTTGCCATTGAAAAACATGTTTTTCATATACCAGAAATGTTTGAAGCTACTGACTGAATGAAAGGAGCTGGCATCTCACTCTCTTTGAATCTTCTTTATCATGCTAGGATTAGCAGGAAAAAGCAAAAAATTTCAGAATTGCACCTTGCAATGTGGAGATATTACTGTTTGTGCATTTACAATATTCATTGATTTTTGCCATTGAAAAACATGTTTTTCATATACCAGAAATGTTTGAAGCTACTGACTGAATGAAAGGAGCTGGCATCTCACTCTCTTTGAATCTTCTTTATCATGCTAGGATTAGCAGGAAAAAGCAAAAAATTTCAGAATTGCACCGTGCAATGTGGAGATATCACTGTTTGTGCATTTACAATATTCATTGATTTTTGCCATTGAAAAACGTCCAGAAATGTTTGAAGCTACTGACTGAATGAAAGGAGCTGGCATCTCACTCTCTTTGAATCTTCTTTATCATGCTAGGATTAGCAGGAAAAAGCAAAAAATTTCAGAATTGCACCGTGCAATGTGGAGATATTACTGTTTGTGCATTTACAATATTCATTGATTTTTGCCATTGAAAAACATGTTTTTCATATACCAGAAATGTTTGAAGCTACTGACTGAATGAAAGGAGCTGGCATCTCACTCTCTTTGAATCTTCTTTATCATGCTAGGATTAGCAGGAAAAAGCAAAAAATTTCAGAATTGCACCTTGCAATGTGGAGATATTACTGTTTGTGCATTTACAATATTCATTGATTTTTGCCATTGAAAAACATGTTTTTCATATACCAGAAATGTTTGAAGCTACTGACTGAATGAAAGGAGCTGGCATCTCACTCTCTTTGAATCTTCTTTATCATGCTAGGATTAGCAGGAAAAAGCAAAAAATTTCAGAATTGCACCGTGCAATGTGGAGATATTACTGTTTGTGCATTTACAATATTCATTGATTTTTGCCATTGAAAAACATGTTTTTCATATACCAGAAATGTTTGAAGCTACTGACTGAATGAAAGGAGCTGGCATCTCACTCTCTTTGAATCTTCTTTATCATGCTAGGATTAACAGGAAAAAGCTAAAAATTTCAGAATTGCACCGTGCAATGTGGAGATATTACTGTTTGTGCATTTACAATATTCATTGATTTTTGCCATTGAAAAACGTCCAGAAATGTTTGAAGCTACTGACTGAATGAAAGGAGCTGGCATCTCACTCTCTTTGAATCTTCTTTATCATGCTAGGATTAGCAGGAAAAAGCAAAAAATTTCAGAATTGCACCTTGCAATGTGGAGATATTACTGTTTGTGCATTTACAATATTCATTGATTTTTGCCATTGAAAAACATGTTTTTCATATACCAGAAATGTTTGAAGCTACTGACTGAATGAAAGGAGCTGGCATCTCACTCTCTTTGAATCTTCTTTATCATGCTAGGATTAACAGGAAAAAGCTAAAAATTTCAGAATTGCACCGTGCAATGTGGAGATATTACTGTTTGTGCATTTACAATATTCATTGATTTTTGCCATTGAAAAACATGTTTTTCATATACCAGAAATGTTTGAAGCTACTGACTGAATGAAAGGAGCTGGCATCTCACTCTCTTTGAATCTTCTTTAGCATGCTAGGATTAGCAGGAAAAAGCAAAAAATTTCAGAATTGCACCGTGCAATGTGGAGATATTACTGTTTGTGCATTTACAATATTCATTGATTTTTGCCATTGAAAAACATGTTTTTCATATACCAGAAATGTTTGAAGCTACTGACTGAATGAAAGGAGCTGGCATCTCACTCTCTTTGAATCTTCTTTATCATGCTAGGATTAACAGGAAAAAGCAAAAAATTTCAGAATTGCACCTTGCAATGTGGAGATATTACTCTTTGTGCATTTACAATATTCATTGATTTTTGCCATTGAAAAACATGTTTTTCATATACCAGAAATGTTTGAAGCTACTGACTGAATAAAAGGAGCTGGCATCTCACTCTCTTTGAATCTTCTTTATCATGCTAGGATTAACAGGAAAAAGCAAAAAATTTCAGAATTGCACCATGCAATGTGGAGATATTACTGTTTGTGCATTTACAATATTCATTGATTTTTGCCATTGAAAAACATGTTTTTCATATACCAGAAATGTTTGAAGCTACTGACTGAATGAAAGGAGCTGGCATCTCACTCTCTTTGAATCTTCTTTATCATGCTAGGATTAACAGGAAAAAGCTAAAAATTTCAGAATTGCACCGTGCAATGTGGAGATATTACTGTTTGTGCATTTACAATATTCATTGATTTTTGCCATTGAAAAACGTCCAGAAATGTTTGAAGCTACTGACTGAATGAAAGGAGCTGGCATCTCACTCTCTTTGAATCTTCTTTATCATGCTAGGATTAACAGGAAAAAGCTAAAAATTTCAGAATTGCACCTTGCAATGTGGAGATATTACTGTTTGTGCATTTACAATATTCATTGATTTTTGCCATTGAAAAACGTCCAGAAATGTTTGAAGCTACTGACTGAATGAAAGGAGCTGGCATCTCACTCTCTTTGAATCTTCTTTATCATGCTAGGATTAGCAGGAAAAAGCAAAAAATTTCAGAATTGCACCGTGCAATGTGGAGATATTACTGTTTGTGCATTTACAATATTCATTGATTTTTGCCATTGAAAAACATGTTTTTCATATACCAGAAATGTTTGAAGCTACTGACTGAATGAAAGGAGCTGGCATCTCACTCTCTTTGAATCTTCTTTATCATGCTAGGATTAGCAGGAAAAAGCTAAAAATTTCAGAATTGCACCGTGCAATGTGGAGATATTACTGTTTGTGCATTTACAATATTCATTGATTTTTGCCATTGAAAAACATGTTTTTCATATACCAGAAATGTTTGAAGCTACTGACTGAATGAAAGGAGCTGGCATCTCACTCTCTTTGAATCTTCTTTATCATGCTAGGATTAACAGGAAAAAGCAAAAAATTTCAGAATTGCACCTTGCAATGTGGAGATATTACTGTTTGTGCATTTACAATATTCATTGATTTTTGCCATTGAAAAACATGTTTTTCATATACCAGAAATGTTTGAAGCTACTGACTGAATGAAAGGAGCTGGCATCTCACTCTCTTTGAATCTTCTTTATCATGCTAGGATTAACAGGAAAAAGCAAAAAATTTCAGAATTGCACCTTGCAATGTGGAGATATTACTGTTTGTGCATTTACAATATTCATTGATTTTTGCCATTGAAAAACATGTTTTTCATATACCAGAAATGTTTGAAGCTACTGACTGAATGAAAGGAGCTGGCATCTCACTCTCTTTGAATCTTCTTTATCATGCTAGGATTAACAGGAAAAAGCTAAAAATTTCAGAATTGCACCGTGCAATGTGGAGATATTACTGTTTGTGCATTTACAATATTCATTGATTTTTGCCATTGAAAAACATGTTTTTCATATACCAGAAATGTTTGAAGCTACTGACTGAATGAAAGGAGCTGGCATCTCACTCTCTTTGAATCTTCTTTATCATGCTAGGATTAACAGGAAAAAGCAAAAAATTTCAGAATTGCACCGTGCAATGTGGAGATATTACTGTTTGTGCATTTACAATATTCATTGATTTTTGCCATTGAAAAACATGTTTTTCATATACCAGAAATGTTTGAAGCTACTGACTGAATGAAAGGAGCTGGCATCTCACTCTCTTTGAATCTTCTTTATCATGCTAGGATTAGCAGGAAAAAGCAAAAAATTTCAGAATTGCACCTTGCAATGTGGAGATATTACTGTTTGTGCATTTACAATATTCATTGATTTTTGCCATTGAAAAACATGTTTTTCATATACCAGAAATGTTTGAAGCTACTGACTGAATGAAAGGAGCTGGCATCTCACTCTCTTTGAATCTTCTTTATCATGCTAGGATTAGCAGGAAAAAGCTAATAATTTCAGAATTGCACCTTGCAATGTGGAGATATTACTGTTTGTGCATTTACAATATTCATTGATTTTTGCCATTGAAAAACGTCCAGAAATGTTTGAAGCTACTGACTGAATGAAAGGAGCTGGCATCTCACTCTCTTTGAATCTTCTTTATCATGCTAGGATTAGCAGGAAAAAGCAAAAAATTTCAGAATTGCACCGTGCAATGTGGAGATATTACTGTTTGTGCATTTACAATATTCATTGATTTTTGCCATTGAAAAACATGTTTTTCATATACCAGAAATGTTTGAAGCTACTGACTGAATGAAAGGAGCTGGCATCTCACTCTCTTTGAATCTTCTTTATCATGCTAGGATTAACAGGAAAAAGCAAAAAATTTCAGAATTGCACCGTGCAATGTGGAGATATTACTGTTTGTGCATTTACAATATTCATTGATTTTTGCCATTGAAAAACGTCCAGAAATGTTTGAAGCTACTGACTGAATGAAAGGAGCTGGCATCTCACTCTCTTTGAATCTTCTTTATCATGCTAGGATTAACAGGAAAAAGCTAAAAATTTCAGAATTGCACCGTGCAATGTGGAGATATTACTGTTTGTGCATTTACAATATTCATTGATTTTTGCCATTGAAAAACATGTTTTTCATATACCAGAAATGTTTGAAGCTACTGACTGAATGAAAGGAGCTGGCATCTCACTCTCTTTGAATCTTCTTTATCATGCTAGGATTAACAGGAAAAAGCTAAAAATTTCAGAATTGCACCGTGCAATGTGGAGATATTACTGTTTGTGCATTTACAATATTCATTGATTTTTGCCATTGAAAAACATGTTTTTCATATACCAGAAATGTTTGAAGCTACTGACTGAATGAAAGGAGCTGGCATCTCACTCTCTTTGAATCTTCTTTATCATGCTAGGATTAGCAGGAAAAAGCTAAAAATTTCAGAATTGCACCTTGCAATGTGGAGATATTACTGTTTGTGCATTTACAATATTCATTGATTTTTGCCATTGAAAAACATGTTTTTCATATACCAGAAATGTTTGAAGCTACTGACTGAATGAAAGGAGCTGGCATCTCACTCTCTTTGAATCTTCTTTATCATGCTAGGATTAACAGGAAAAAGCAAAAAATTTCAGAATTGCACCTTGCAATGTGGAGATATTACTGTTTGTGCATTTACAATATTCATTGATTTTTGCCATTGAAAAACGTCCAGAAATGTTTGAAGCTACTGACTGAATGAAAGGAGCTGGCATCTCACTCTCTTTGAATCTTCTTTATCATGCTAGGATTAACAGGAAAAAGCAAAAAATTTCAGAATTGCACCTTGCAATGTGGAGATATTACTGTTTGTGCATTTACAATATTCATTGATTTTTGCCATTGAAAAACATGTTTTTCATATACCAGAAATGTTTGAAGCTACTGACTGAATGAAAGGAGCTGGCATCTCACTCTCTTTGAATCTTCTTTATCATGCTAGGATTAGCAGGAAAAAGCTAAAAATTTCAGAATTGCACCTTGCAATGTGGAGATATTACTGTTTGTGCATTTACAATATTCATTGATTTTTGCCATTGAAAAACATGTTTTTCATATACCAGAAATGTTTGAAGCTACTGACTGAATGAAAGGAGCTGGCATCTCACTCTCTTTGAATCTTCTTTATCATGCTAGGATTAACAGGAAAAAGCTAAAAATTTCAGAATTGCACCGTGCAATGTGGAGATATTACTGTTTGTGCATTTACAATATTCATTGATTTTTGCCATTGAAAAACATGTTTTTCATATACCAGAAATGTTTGAAGCTACTGACTGAATGAAAGGATCTGGCATCTCACTCTCTTTGAATCTTCTTTATCATGCTAGGATTAGCAGGAAAAAGCTAAAAATTTCAGAATTGCACCTTGCAATGTGGAGATATTACTGTTTGTGCATTTACAATATTCATTGATTTTTGCCATTGAAAAACGTCCAGAAATGTTTGAAGCTACTGACTGAATGAAAGGAGCTGGCATCTCACTCTCTTTGAATCTTCTTTATCATGCTAGGATTAACAGGAAAAAGCTAAAAATTTCAGAATTGCACCTTGCAATGTGGAGATATTACTGTTTGTGCATTTACAATATTCATTGATTTTTGCCATTGAAAAACATGTTTTTCATATACCAGAAATGTTTGAAGCTACTGACTGAATGAAAGGAGCTGGCATCTCACTCTCTTTGAATCTTCTTTATCATGCTAGGATTAGCAGGAAAAAGCAAAAAATTTCAGAATTGCACCTTGCAATGTGGAGATATTACTGTTTGTGCATTTACAATATTCATTGATTTTTGCCATTGAAAAACATGTTTTTCATATACCAGAAATGTTTGAAGCTACTGACTGAATGAAAGGAGCTGGCATCTCACTCTCTTTGAATCTTCTTTATCATGCTAGGATTAGCAGGAAAAAGCTAAAAATTTCAGAATTGCACCTTGCAATGTGGAGATATTACTGTTTGTGCATTTACAATATTCATTGATTTTTGCCATTGAAAAACATGTTTTTCATATACCAGAAATGTTTGAAGCTACTGACTGAATGAAAGGAGCTGGCATCTCACTCTCTTTGAATCTTCTTTATCATGCTAGGATTAACAGGAAAAAGCTAAAAATTTCAGAATTGCACCGTGCAATGTGGAGATATTACTGTTTGTGCATTTACAATATTCATTGATTTTTGCCATTGAAAAACATGTTTTTCATATACCAGAAATGTTTGAAGCTACTGACTGAATGAAAGGATCTGGCATCTCACTCTCTTTGAATCTTCTTTATCATGCTAGGATTAGCAGGAAAAAGCTAAAAATTTCAGAATTGCACCTTGCAATGTGGAGATATTACTGTTTGTGCATTTACAATATTCATTGATTTTTGCCATTGAAAAACGTCCAGAAATGTTTGAAGCTACTGACTGAATGAAAGGAGCTGGCATCTCACTCTCTTTGAATCTTCTTTATCATGCTAGGATTAACAGGAAAAAGCTAAAAATTTCAGAATTGCACCTTGCAATGTGGAGATATTACTGTTTGTGCATTTACAATATTCATTGATTTTTGCCATTGAAAAACATGTTTTTCATATACCAGAAATGTTTGAAGCTACTGACTGAATGAAAGGAGCTGGCATCTCACTCTCTTTGAATCTTCTTTATCATGCTAGGATTAGCAGGAAAAAGCAAAAAATTTCAGAATTGCACCTTGCAATGTGGAGATATTACTGTTTGTGCATTTACAATATTCATTGATTTTTGCCATTGAAAAACATGTTTTTCATATACCAGAAATGTTTGAAGCTACTGACTGAATGAAAGGAGCTGGCATCTCACTCTCTTTGAATCTTCTTTATCATGCTAGGATTAGCAGGAAAAAGCTAAAAATTTCAGAATTGCACCTTGCAATGTGGAGATATTACTGTTTGTGCATTTACAATATTCATTGATTTTTGCCATTGAAAAACGTCCAGAAATGTTTGAAGCTACTGACTGAATGAAAGGAGCTGGCATCTCACTCTCTTTGAATCTTCTTTATCATGCTAGGATTAGCAGGAAAAAGCAAAAAATTTCAGAATTGCACCGTGCAATGTGGAGATATTACTGTTTGTGCATTTACAATATTCATTGATTTTTGCCATTGAAAAACATGTTTTTCATATACCAGAAATGTTTGAAGCTACTGACTGAATGAAAGGAGCTGGCATCTCACTCTCTTTGAATCTTCTTTATCATGCTAGGATTAACAGGAAAAAGCTAAAAATTTCAGAATTGCACCGTGCAATGTGGAGATATTACTGTTTGTGCATTTACAATATTCATTGATTTTTGCCATTGAAAAACGTCCAGAAATGTTTGAAGCTACTGACTGAATGAAAGGAGCTGGCATCTCACTCTCTTTGAATCTTCTTTATCATGCTAGGATTAACAGGAAAAAGCTAAAAATTTCAGAATTGCACCGTGCAATGTGGAGATATTACTGTTTGTGCATTTACAATATTCATTGATTTTTGCCATTGAAAAACATGTTTTTCATATACCAGAAATGTTTGAAGCTACTGACTGAATGAAAGGAGCTGGCATCTCACTCTCTTTGAATCTTCTTTATCATGCTAGGATTAACAGGAAAAAGCTAAAAATTTCAGAATTGCACCGTGCAATGTGGAGATATTACTGTTTGTGCATTTACAATATTCATTGATTTTTGCCATTGAAAAACATGTTTTTCATATACCAGAAATGTTTGAAGCTACTGACTGAATGAAAGGAGCTGGCATCTCACTCTCTTTGAATCTTCTTTATCATGCTAGGATTAGCAGGAAAAAGCTAAAAATTTCAGAATTGCACCTTGCAATGTGGAGATATTACTGTTTGTGCATTTACAATATTCATTGATTTTTGCCATTGAAAAACATGTTTTTCATATACCAGAAATGTTTGAAGCTACTGACTGAATGAAAGGAGCTGGCATCTCACTCTCTTTGAATCTTCTTTATCATGCTAGGATTAACAGGAAAAAGCAAAAAATTTCAGAATTGCACCTTGCAATGTGGAGATATTACTGTTTGTGCATTTACAATATTCATTGATTTTTGCCATTGAAAAACGTCCAGAAATGTTTGAAGCTACTGACTGAATGAAAGGAGCTGGCATCTCACTCTCTTTGAATCTTCTTTATCATGCTAGGATTAACAGGAAAAAGCAAAAAATTTCAGAATTGCACCTTGCAATGTGGAGATATTACTGTTTGTGCATTTACAATATTCATTGATTTTTGCCATTGAAAAACATGTTTTTCATATACCAGAAATGTTTGAAGCTACTGACTGAATGAAAGGAGCTGGCATCTCACTCTCTTTGAATCTTCTTTATCATGCTAGGATTAGCAGGAAAAAGCTAAAAATTTCAGAATTGCACCTTGCAATGTGGAGATATTACTGTTTGTGCATTTACAATATTCATTGATTTTTGCCATTGAAAAACATGTTTTTCATATACCAGAAATGTTTGAAGCTACTGACTGAATGAAAGGAGCTGGCATCTCACTCTCTTTGAATCTTCTTTATCATGCTAGGATTAACAGGAAAAAGCTAAAAATTTCAGAATTGCACCGTGCAATGTGGAGATATTACTGTTTGTGCATTTACAATATTCATTGATTTTTGCCATTGAAAAACATGTTTTTCATATACCAGAAATGTTTGAAGCTACTGACTGAATGAAAGGAGCTGGCATCTCACTCTCTTTGAATCTTCTTTATCATGCTAGGATTAACAGGAAAAAGCTAAAAATTTCAGAATTGCACCGTGCAATGTGGAGATATTACTGTTTGTGCATTTACAATATTCATTGATTTTTGCCATTGAAAAACATGTTTTTCATATACCAGAAATGTTTGAAGCTACTGACTGAATGAAAGGAGCTGGCATCTCACTCTCTTTGAATCTTCTTTATCATGCTAGGATTAGCAGGAAAAAGCTAAAAATTTCAGAATTGCACCTTGCAATGTGGAGATATTACTGTTTGTGCATTTACAATATTCATTGATTTTTGCCATTGAAAAACGTCCAGAAATGTTTGAAGCTACTGACTGAATGAAAGGAGCTGGCATCTCACTCTCTTTGAATCTTCTTTATCATGCTAGGATTAACAGGAAAAAGCTAAAAATTTCAGAATTGCACCTTGCAATGTGGAGATATTACTGTTTGTGCATTTACAATATTCATTGATTTTTGCCATTGAAAAACATGTTTTTCATATACCAGAAATGTTTGAAGCTACTGACTGAATGAAAGGAGCTGGCATCTCACTCTCTTTGAATCTTCTTTATCATGCTAGGATTAACAGGAAAAAGCTAAAAATTTCAGAATTGCACCTTGCAATGTGGAGATATTACTGTTTGTGCATTTACAATATTCATTGATTTTTGCCATTGAAAACATGTTTTTCATATACCAGAAATGTTTGAAGCTACTGACTGAATGAAAGGAGCTGGCATCTCACTCTCTTTGAATCTTCTTTATCATGCTAGGATTAGCAGGAAAAAGCAAAAAATTTCAGAATTGCACCTTGCAATGTGGAGATATTACTGTTTGTGCATTTACAATATTCATTGATTTTTGCCATTGAAAAACGTCCAGAAATGTTTGAAGCTACTGACTGAATGAAAGGAGCTGGCATCTCACTCTCTTTGAATCTTCTTTATCATGCTAGGATTAACAGGAAAAAGCTAAAAATTTCAGAATTGCACCTTGCAATGTGGAGATATTACTGTTTGTGCATTTACAATATTCATTGATTTTTGCCATTGAAAAACATGTTTTTCATATACCAGAAATGTTTGAAGCTACTGACTGAATGAAAGGAGCTGGCATCTCACTCTCTTTGAATCTTCTTTATCATGCTAGGATTAACAGGAAAAAGCAAAAAATTTCAGAATTGCACCGTGCAATGTGGAGATATTACTGTTTGTGCATTTACAATATTCATTGATTTTTGCCATTGAAAAACATGTTTTTCATATACCAGAAATGTTTGAAGCTACTGACTGAATGAAAGGAGCTGGCATCTCACTCTCTTTGAATCTTCTTTATCATGCTAGGATTAGCAGGAAAAAGCAAAAAATTTCAGAATTGCACCGTGCAATGTGGAGATATTACTGTTTGTGCATTTACAATATTCATTGATTTTTGCCATTGAAAAACGTCCAGAAATGTTTGAAGCTACTGACTGAATGAAAGGAGCTGACATCTCACTCTCTTTGAATCTTCTTTATCATGCTAGGATTAGCAGGAAAAAGCAAAAAATTTCAGAATTGCACCGTGCAATGTGGAGATATTACTGTTTGTGCATTTACAATATTCATTGATTTTTGCCATTGAAAAACATGTTTTTCATATACCAGAAATGTTTGAAGCTACTGACTGAATGAAAGGAGCTGGCATCTCACTCTCTTTGAATCTTCTTTATCATGCTAGGATTAACAGGAAAAAGCTAAAAATTTCAGAATTGCACCGTGCAATGTGGAGATATTACTGTTTGTGCATTTACAATATTCATTGATTTTTGCCATTGAAAAACATGTTTTTCATATACCAGAAATGTTTGAAGCTACTGACTGAATGAAAGGAGCTGGCATCTCACTCTCTTGAATCTTCTTTATCATGCTAGGATTAGCAGGAAAAAGCAAAAAATTTCAGAATTGCACCTTGCAATGTGGAGATATTACTGTTTGTGCATTTACAATATTCATTGATTTTTGCCATTGAAAAACGTCCAGAAATGTTTGAAGCTACTGACTGAATGAAAGGAGCTGGCATCTCACTCTCTTTGAATCTTCTTTATCATGCTAGGATTAGCAGGAAAAAGCTAAAAATTTCAGAATTGCACCGTGCAATGTGGAGATATTACTGTTTGTGCATTTACAATATTCATTGATTTTTGCCATTGAAAAACATGTTTTTCATATACCAGAAATGTTTGAAGCTACTGACTGAATGAAAGGAGCTGGCATCTCACTCTCTTTGAATCTTCTTTATCATGCTAGGATTAGCAGGAAAAAGCAAAAAATTTCAGAATTGCACCTTGCAATGTGGAGATATTACTGTTTGTGCATTTACAATATTCATTGATTTTTGCCATTGAAAAACATGTTTTTCATATACCAGAAATGTTTGAAGCTACTGACTGAATGAAAGGAGCTGGCATCTCACTCTCTTTGAATCTTCTTTATCATGCTAGGATTAACAGGAAAAAGCTATAAATTTCAGAATTGCACCGTGCAATGTGGAGATATTACTGTTTGTGCATTTACAATATTCATTGATTTTTGCCATTGAAAAACGTCCAGAAATGTTTGAAGCTACTGACTGAATGAAAGGAGCTGGCATCTCACTCTCTTTGAATCTTCTTTATCATGCTAGGATTAACAGGAAAAAGCAAAAAATTTCAGAATTGCACCTTGCAATGTGGAGATATTACTGTTTGTGCATTTACAATATTCATTGATTTTTGCCATTGAAAAACATGTTTTTCATATACCAGAAATGTTTGAAGCTACTGACTGAATGAAAGGAGCTGGCATCTCACTCTCTTTGAATCTTCTTTATCATGCTAGGATTAGCAGGAAAAAGCAAAAAATTTCAGAATTGCACCGTGCAATGTGGAGATATTACTGTTTGTGCATTTACAATATTCATTGATTTTTGCCATTGAAAAACATGTTTTTCATATACCAGAAATGTTTGAAGCTACTGACTGAATGAAAGGAGCTGGCATCTCACTCTCTTTGAATCTTCTTTATCATGCTAGGATTAGCAGGAAAAAGCAAAAAATTTCAGAATTGCACCTTGCAATGTGGAGATATTACTGTTTGTGCATTTACAATATTCATTGATTTTTGCCATTGAAAAACATGTTTTTCATATACCAGAAATGTTTGAAGCTACTGACTGAATGAAAGGAGCTGGCATCTCACTCTCTTTGAATCTTCTTTATCATGCTAGGATTAGCAGGAAAAAGCAAAAAATTTCAGAATTGCACCGTGCAATGTGGAGATATTACTGTTTGTGCATTTACAATATTCATTGATTTTTGCCATTGAAAAACATGTTTTTCATATACCAGAAATGTTTGAAGCTACTGACTGAATGAAAGGAGCTGGCATCTCACTCTCTTTGAATCTTCTTTATCATGCTAGGATTAGCAGGAAAAAGCAAAAAATTTCAGAATTGCACCTTGCAATGTGGAGATATTACTGTTTGTGCATTTACAATATTCATTGATTTTTGCCATTGAAAAACATGTTTTTCATATACCAGAAATGTTTGAAGCTACTGACTGAATGAAAGGAGCTGGCATCTCACTCTCTTTGAATCTTCTTTATCATGCTAGGATTAGCAGGAAAAAGCAAAAAATTTCAGAATTGCACCGTGCAATGTGGAGATATTACTGTTTGTGCATTTACAATATTCATTGATTTTTGCCATTGAAAAACTGTGTTTCCATATACCAGAAATGTTTGAAGCTACTGACTGAATGAAAGGAGCTGGCATCTCACTCTCTTTGAATCTTCTTTATCATGCTAGGATTAGCAGGAAAAAGCAAAAAATTTCAGAATTGCACCGTGCAATGTGGAGATATTACTGTTTGTGCATTTACAATATTCATTGATTTTTGCCATTGAAAAACATGTTTTTCATATACCAGAAATGTTTGAAGCTACTGACTGAATGAAAGGAGCTGGCATCTCACTCTCTTTGAATCTTCTTTATCATGCTAGGATTAACAGGAAAAAGCTAAAAATTTCAGAATTGCACCGTGCAATGTGGAGATATTACTGTTTGTGCATTTACAATATTCATTGATTTTTGCCATTGAAAAACATGTTTTTCATATACCAGAAATGTTTGAAGCTACTGACTGAATGAAAGGAGCTGGCATCTCACTCTCTTTGAATCTTCTTTATCATGCTAGGATTAGCAGGAAAAAGCAAAAAATTTCAGAATTGCACCGTGCAATGTGGAGATATTACTGTTTGTGCATTTACAATATTCATTGATTTTTGCCATTGAAAAACATGTTTTTCATATACCAGAAATGTTTGAAGCTACTGACTGAATGAAAGGAGCTGGCATCTCACTCTCTTTGAATCTTCTTTATCATGCTAGGATTAACAGGAAAAAGCTAAAAATTTCAGAATTGCACCGTGCAATGTGGAGATATTACTGTTTGTGCATTTACAATATTCATTGATTTTTGCCATTGAAAAACATGTTTTTCATATACCAGAAATGTTTGAAGCTACTGACTGAATGAAAGGAGCTGGCATCTCACTCTCTTTGAATCTTCTTTATCATGCTAGGATTAACAGGAAAAAGCTAAAAATTTCAGAATTGCACCGTGCAATGTGGAGATATTACTGTTTGTGCATTTACAATATTCATTGATTTTTGCCATTGAAAAACATGTTTTTCATATACCAGAAATGTTTGAAGCTACTGACTGAATGAAAGGAGCTGGCATCTCACTCTCTTTGAATCTTCTTTATCATGCTAGGATTAACAGGAAAAAGCTAAAAATTTCAGAATTGCACCGTGCAATGTGGAGATATTACTGTTTGTGCATTTACAATATTCATTGATTTTTGCCATTGAAAAACATGTTTTTCATATACCAGAAATGTTTGAAGCTACTGACTGAATGAAAGGAGCTGGCATCTCACTCTCTTTGAATCTTCTTTATCATGCTAGGATTAACAGGAAAAAGCTAAAAATTTCAGAATTGCACCGTGCAATGTGGAGATATTACTGTTTGTGCATTTACAATATTCATTGATTTTTGCCATTGAAAAACATGTTTTTCATATACCAGAAATGTTTGAAGCTACTGACTGAATGAAAGGAGCTGGCATCTCACTCTCTTTGAATCTTCTTTATCATGCTAGGATTAGCAGGAAAAAGCTAAAAATTTCAGAATTGCACCGTGCAATGTGGAGATATTACTGTTTGTGCATTTACAATATTCATTGATTTTTGCCATTGAAAAACATGTTTTTCATATACCAGAAATGTTTGAAGCTACTGACTGAATGAAAGGAGCTGGCATCTCACTCTCTTTGAATCTTCTTTATCATGCTAGGATTAGCAGGAAAAAGCTAAAAATTTCAGAATTGCACCGTGCAATGTGGAGATATTACTGTTTGTGCATTTACAATATTCATTGATTTTTGCCATTGAAAAACATGTTTTTCATATACCAGAAATGTTTGAAGCTACTGACTGAATGAAAGGAGCTGGCATCTCACTCTCTTTGAATCTTCTTTATCATGCTAGGATTAGCAGGAAAAAGCTAAAAATTTCAGAATTGCACCGTGCAATGTGGAGATATTACTGTTTGTGCATTTACAATATTCATTGATTTTTGCCATTGAAAAACATGTTTTTCATATACCAGAAATGTTTGAAGCTACTGACTGAATGAAAGGAGCTGGCATCTCACTCTCTTTGAATCTTCTTTATCATGCTAGGATTAACAGGAAAAAGCTAAAAATTTCAGAATTGCACCGTGCAATGTGGAGATATTACTGTTTGTGCATTTACCAATATTCATTGATTTTGCCATTGAAAAACA
>NW_027371352.1:0-28244 GCF_046119375.1 Phyllobates terribilis
GTAATATCTCCACATTGCACGGTGCAATTCTGAAATTTTTAGCTTTTTCCTGCTAATCCTAGCATGATAAAGAAGATTCAAAGAGAGTGAGATGCCAGCTCCTTTCATTCAGTCAGTAGCTTCAAACATTTCTGGACGTTTTTCAATTGCAAAAATCAATGAATATTGTAAATGCACAAACAGTAATATCTCCACATTGCACGGTGCAATTCTGAAATTTTTTGCTTTTTCCTGTTAATCCTAGCATGATAAAGAAGATTCAAAGAGAGTGAGATGCCAGCTCCTTTCATTCAGTCAGTAGCTTCAAACATTTCTGGACGTTTTTCAATGGCAAAAATCAATGAATATTGTAAATGCACAAACAGTAATATCTCCACATTGCACGGTGCAATTCTGAAATTTTTAGCTTTTTCCTGTTAATCCTAGCATGATAAAGAAGATTCAAAGAGAGTGAGATGCCAGCTCCTTTCATTCAGTCAGTAGCTTCAAACATTTCTGGTATATGAAAAACATGTTTTTCAATGGCAAAAATCAATGAATATTGTAAATGCACAAACAGTAATATCTCCACATTGCACGGTGCAATTCTGAAATTTTTAGCTTTTTCCTGTTAATCCTAGCATGATAAAGAAGATTCAAAGAGAGTGAGATGCCAGCTCCTTTCATTCAGTCAGTAGCTTCAAACATTTCTGGTATATGAAAAACATGTTTTTCAATGGCAAAAATCAATGAATATTGTAAATGCACAAACAGTAATATCTCCACATTGCACGGTGCAATTCTGAAATTTTTAGCTTTTTCCTGTTAATCCTAGCATGATAAAGAAGATTCAAAGAGAGTGAGATGCCAGCTCCTTTCATTCAGTCAGTAGCTTCAAACATTTCTGGACGTTTTTCAATGGCAAAAATCAATGAATATTGTAAATGCACAAACAGTAATATCTCCACATTGCACGGTGCAATTCTGAAATTTTTAGCTTTTTCCTGTTAATCCTAGCATGATAAAGAAGATTCAAAGAGAGTGAGATGCCAGCTCCTTTCATTCAGTCAGTAGCTTCAAACATTTCTGGTATATGAAAAACATGTTTTTCAATGGCAAAAATCAATGAATATTGTAAATGCACAAACAGTAATATCTCCACATTGCACGGTGCAATTCTGAAATTTTTAGCTTTTTCCTGTTAATCCTAGCATGATAAAGAAGATTCAAAGAGAGTGAGATGCCAGCTCCTTTCATTCAGTCAGTAGCTTCAAACATTTCTGGTATATGAAAAACATGTTTTTCAATGGCAAAAATCAATGAATATTGTAAATGCACAAACAGTAATATCTCCACATTGCACGGTGCAATTCTGAAATTTTTAGCTTTTTCCTGTTAATCCTAGCATGATAAAGAAGATTCAAAGAGAGTGAGATGCCAGCTCCTTTCATTCAGTCAGTAGCTTCAAACATTTCTGGTATATGAAAAACATGTTTTTCAATGGCAAAAATCAATGAATATTGTAAATGCACAAACAGTAATATCTCCACATTGCACGGTGCAATTCTGAAATTTTTAGCTTTTTCCTGTTAATCCTAGCATGATAAAGAAGATTCAAAGAGAGTGAGATGCCAGCTCCTTTCATTCAGTCAGTAGCTTCAAACATTTCTGGTATATGAAAAACATGTTTTTCAATGGCAAAAATCAATGAATATTGTAAATGCACAAACAGTAATATCTCCACATTGCACGGTGCAATTCTGAAATTTTTAGCTTTTTCCTGTTAATCCTAGCATGATAAAGAAGATTCAAAGAGAGTGAGATGCCAGCTCCTTTCATTCAGTCAGTAGCTTCAAACATTTCTGGTATATGAAAAACATGTTTTTCAATGGCAAAAATCAATGAATATTGTAAATGCACAAACAGTAATATCTCCACATTGCACGGTGCAATTCTGAAATTTTTAGCTTTTTCCTGTTAATCCTAGCATGATAAAGAAGATTCAAAGAGAGTGAGATGCCAGCTCCTTTCATTCAGTCAGTAGCTTCAAACATTTCTGGACGTTTTTCAATGGCAAAAATCAATGAATATTGTAAATGCACAAACAGTAATATCTCCACATTGCACGGTGCAATTCTGAAATTTTTAGCTTTTTCCTGTTAATCCTAGCATGATAAAGAAGATTCAAAGAGAGTGAGATGCCAGCTCCTTTCATTCAGTCAGTAGCTTCAAACATTTCTGGTATATGAAAAACATGTTTTTCAATGGCAAAAATCAATGAATATTGTAAATGCACAAACAGTAATATCTCCACATTGCACGGTGCAATTCTGAAATTTTTAGCTTTTTCCTGTTAATCCTAGCATGATAAAGAAGATTCAAAGAGAGTGAGATGCCAGCTCCTTTCATTCAGTCAGTAGCTTCAAACATTTCTGGTATATGAAAAACATGTTTTTCAATGGCAAAAATCAATGAATATTGTAAATGCACAAACAGTAATATCTCCACATTGTACGGTGCAATTCTGAAATTTTTAGTTTTTTCCTGTTAATCCTAGCATGATAAAGAAGATTCAAAGAGAGTGAGATGCCAGCTCCTTTCATTCAGTCAGTAGCTTCAAACATTTCTGGTATATGAAAAACATGTTTTTCAATGGCAAAAATCAATGAATATTGTAAATGCACAAACAGTAATATCTCCACATTGCACGGTGCAATTCTGAAATTTTTTGCTTTTTCCTGTTAATCCTAGCATGATAAAGAAGATTCAAAGAGAGTGAGATGCCAGCTCCTTTCATTCAGTCAGTAGCTTCAAACATTTCTGGACGTTTTTCAATGGCAAAAATCAATGAATATTGTAAATGCACAAACAGTAATATCTCCACATTGCACGGTGCAATTCTGAAATTTTTAGCTTTTTCCTGTTAATCCTAGCATGATAAAGAAGATTCAAAGAGAGTGAGATGCCAGCTCCTTTCATTCAGTCAGTAGCTTCAAACATTTCTGGACGTTTTTCAATGGCAAAAATCAATGAATATTGTAAATGCACAAACAGTAATATCTCCACATTGCACGGTGCAATTCTGAAATTTTTAGCTTTTTCCTGTTAATCCTAGCATGATAAAGAAGATTCAAAGAGAGTGAGATGCCAGCTCCTTTCATTCAGTCAGTAGCTTCAAACATTTCTGGACGTTTTTCAATGGCAAAAATCAATGAATATTGTAAATGCACAAACAGTAATATCTCCACATTGCACGGTGCAATTCTGAAATTTTTAGCTTTTTCCTGCTAATCCTAGCATGATAAAGAAGATTCAAAGAGAGTGAGATGCCAGCTCCTTTCATTCAGTCAGTAGCTTCAAACATTTCTGGACGTTTTTCAATGGCAAAAATCAATGAATATTGTAAATGCACAAACAGTAATATCTCCACATTGCACGGTGCAATTCTGAAATTTTTTGCTTTTTCCTGTTAATCCTAGCATGATAAAGAAGATTCAAAGAGAGTGAGATGCCAGCTCCTTTCATTCAGTCAGTAGCTTCAAACATTTCTGGACGTTTTTCAATGGCAAAAATCAATGAATATTGTAAATGCACAAACAGTAATATCTCCACATTGCACGGTGCAATTCTGAAATTTTTAGCTTTTTCCTGTTAATCCTAGCATGATAAAGAAGATTCAAAGAGAGTGAGATGCCAGCTCCTTTCATTCAGTCAGTAGCTTCAAACATTTCTGGTATATGAAAAACATGTTTTTCAATGGCAAAAATCAATGAATATTGTAAATGCACAAACAGTAATATCTCCACATTGCACGGTGCAATTCTGAAATTTTTAGCTTTTTCCTGTTAATCCTAGCATGATAAAGAAGATTCAAAGAGAGTGAGATGCCAGCTCCTTTCATTCAGTCAGTAGCTTCAAACATTTCTGGTATATGAAAAACATGTTTTTCAATGGCAAAAATCAATGAATATTGTAAATGCACAAACAGTAATATCTCCACATTGCACGGTGCAATTCTGAAATTTTTAGCTTTTTCCTGTTAATCCTAGCATGATAAAGAAGATTCAAAGAGAGTGAGATGCCAGCTCCTTTCATTCAGTCAGTAGCTTCAAACATTTCTGGACGTTTTTCAATGGCAAAAATCAATGAATATTGTAAATGCACAAACAGTAATATCTCCACATTGCACGGTGCAATTCTGAAATTTTTAGCTTTTTCCTGTTAATCCTAGCATGATAAAGAAGATTCAAAGAGAGTGAGATGCCAGCTCCTTTCATTCAGTCAGTAGCTTCAAACATTTCTGGTATATGAAAAACATGTTTTTCAATGGCAAAAATCAATGAATATTGTAAATGCACAAACAGTAATATCTCCACATTGCACGGTGCAATTCTGAAATTTTTAGCTTTTTCCTGTTAATCCTAGCATGATAAAGAAGATTCAAAGAGAGTGAGATGCCAGCTCCTTTCATTCAGTCAGTAGCTTCAAACATTTCTGGTATATGAAAAACATGTTTTTCAATGGCAAAAATCAATGAATATTGTAAATGCACAAACAGTAATATCTCCACATTGCACGGTGCAATTCTGAAATTTTTAGCTTTTTCCTGTTAATCCTAGCATGATAAAGAAGATTCAAAGAGAGTGAGATGCCAGCTCCTTTCATTCAGTCAGTAGCTTCAAACATTTCTGGTATATGAAAAACATGTTTTTCAATGGCAAAAATCAATGAATATTGTAAATGCACAAACAGTAATATCTCCACATTGCACGGTGCAATTCTGAAATTTTTAGCTTTTTCCTGTTAATCCTAGCATGATAAAGAAGATTCAAAGAGAGTGAGATGCCAGCTCCTTTCATTCAGTCAGTAGCTTCAAACATTTCTGGTATATGAAAAACATGTTTTTCAATGGCAAAAATCAATGAATATTGTAAATGCACAAACAGTAATATCTCCACATTGCACGGTGCAATTCTGAAATTTTTAGCTTTTTCCTGTTAATCCTAGCATGATAAAGAAGATTCAAAGAGAGTGAGATGCCAGCTCCTTTCATTCAGTCAGTAGCTTCAAACATTTCTGGTATATGAAAAACATGTTTTTCAATGGCAAAAATCAATGAATATTGTAAATGCACAAACAGTAATATCTCCACATTGCACGGTGCAATTCTGAAATTTTTAGCTTTTTCCTGTTAATCCTAGCATGATAAAGAAGATTCAAAGAGAGTGAGATGCCAGCTCCTTTCATTCAGTCAGTAGCTTCAAACATTTCTGGACGTTTTTCAATGGCAAAAATCAATGAATATTGTAAATGCACAAACAGTAATATCTCCACATTGCACGGTGCAATTCTGAAATTTTTAGCTTTTTCCTGTTAATCCTAGCATGATAAAGAAGATTCAAAGAGAGTGAGATGCCAGCTCCTTTCATTCAGTCAGTAGCTTCAAACATTTCTGGACGTTTTTCAATGGCAAAAATCAATGAATATTGTAAATGCACAAACAGTAATATCTCCACATTGCACGGTGCAATTCTGAAATTTTTAGCTTTTTCCTGTTAATCCTAGCATGATAAAGAAGATTCAAAGAGAGTGAGATGCCAGCTCCTTTCATTCAGTCAGTAGCTTCAAACATTTCTGGACGTTTTTCAATGGCAAAAATCAATGAATATTGTAAATGCACAAACAGTAATATCTCCACATTGCACGGTGCAATTCTGAAATTTTTAGCTTTTTCCTGTTAATCCTAGCATGATAAAGAAGATTCAAAGAGAGTGAGATGCCAGCTCCTTTCATTCAGTCAGTAGCTTCAAACATTTCTGGACGTTTTTCAATGGCAAAAATCAATGAATATTGTAAATGCACAAACAGTAACATCTCCACATTGCACGGTGCAATTCTGAAATTTTTAGCTTTTTCCTGTTAATCCTAGCATGATAAAGAAGATTCAAAGAGAGTGAGATGCCAGCTCCTTTCATTCAGTCAGTAGCTTCAAACATTTCTGGACGTTTTTCAATGGCAAAAATCAATGAATATTGTAAATGCACAAACAGTAATATCTCCACATTGCACGGTGCAATTCTGAAATTTTTAGCTTTTTCCTGTTAATCCTAGCATGATAAAGAAGATTCAAAGAGAGTGAGATGCCAGCTCCTTTCATTCAGTCAGTAGCTTCAAACATTTCTGGTATATGAAAAACATGTTTTTCAATGGCAAAAATCAATGAATATTGTAAATGCACAAACAGTAATATCTCCACATTGCACGGTGCAATTCTGAAATTTTTAGCTTTTTCCTGTTAATCCTAGCATGATAAAGAAGATTCAAAGAGAGTGAGATGCCAGCTCCCATTCAGTCAGTAGCTTCAAACATTTCTGGACGTTTTTCAATGGCAAAAATCAATGAATATTGTAAATGCACAAACAGTAATATCTCCACATTGCACGGTGCAATTCTGAAATTTTTAGCTTTTTCCTGCTAATCCTAGCATGATAAAGAAGATTCAAAGAGAGTGAGATGCCAGCTCCTTTCATTCAGTCAGTAGCTTCAAACATTTCTGGTATATGAAAAACATGTTTTTCAATGGCAAAAATCAATGAATATTGTAAATGCACAAACAGTAATATCTCCACATTGCACGGTGCAATTCTGAAATTTTTAGCTTTTTCCTGTTAATCCTAGCATGATAAAGAAGATTCAAAGAGAGTGAGATGCCAGCTCCTTTCATTCAGTCAGTAGCTTCAAACATTTCTGGACGTTTTTCAATGGCAAAAATCAATGAATATTGTAAATGCACAAACAGTAATATCTCCACATTGCACGGTGCAATTCTGAAATTTTTAGCTTTTTCCTGTTAATCCTAGCATGATAAAGAAGATTCAAAGAGAGTGAGATGCCAGCTCCTTTCATTCAGTCAGTAGCTTCAAACATTTCTGGACGTTTTTCAATGGCAAAAATCAATGAATATTGTAAATGCACAAACAGTAATATCTCCACATTGCACGGTGCAATTCTGAAATTTTTAGCTTTTTCCTGTTAATCCTAGCATGATAAAGAAGATTCAAAGAGAGTGAGATGCCAGCTCCTTTCATTCAGTCAGTAGCTTCAAACATTTCTGGACGTTTTTCAATGGCAAAAATCAATGAATATTGTAAATGCACAAACAGTAATATCTCCACATTGCACGGTGCAATTCTGAAATTTTTAGCTTTTTCCTGTTAATCCTAGCATGATAAAGAAGATTCAAAGAGAGTGAGATGCCAGCTCCTTTCATTCAGTCAGTAGCTTCAAACATTTCTGGTATATGAAAAACATGTTTTTCAATGGCAAAAATCAATGAATATTGTAAATGCACAAACAGTAATATCTCCACATTGCACGGTGCAATTCTGAAATTTTTAGCTTTTTCCTGTTAATCCTAGCATGATAAAGAAGATTCAAAGAGAGTGAGATGCCAGCTCCTTTCATTCAGTCAGTAGCTTCAAACATTTCTGGACGTTTTTCAATGGCAAAAATCAATGAATATTGTAAATGCACAAACAGTAATATCTCCACATTGCACGGTGCAATTCTGAAATTTTTAGCTTTTTCCTGCTAATCCTAGCATGATAAAGAAGATTCAAAGAGAGTGAGATGCCAGCTCCTTTCATTCAGTCAGTAGCTTCAAACATTTCTGGTATATGAAAAACATGTTTTTCAATGGCAAAAATCAATGAATATTGTAAATGCACAAACAGTAATATCTCCACATTGCACGGTGCAATTCTGAAATTTTTAGCTTTTTCCTGTTAATCCTAGCATGATAAAGAAGATTCAAAGAGAGTGAGATGCCAGCTCCTTTCATTCAGTCAGTAGCTTCAAACATTTCTGGACGTTTTTCAATGGCAAAAATCAATGAATATTGTAAATGCACAAACAGTAATATCTCCACATTGCACGGTGCAATTCTGAAATTTTTAGCTTTTTCCTGTTAATCCTAGCATGATAAAGAAGATTCAAAGAGAGTGAGATGCCAGCTCCTTTCATTCAGTCAGTAGCTTCAAACATTTCTGGTATATGAAAAACATGTTTTTCAATGGCAAAAATCAATGAATATTGTAAATGCACAAACAGTAATATCTCCACATTGCACGGTGCAATTCTGAAATTTTTAGCTTTTTCCTGTTAATCCTAGCATGATAAAGAAGATTCAAAGAGAGTGAGATGCCAGCTCCTTTCATTCAGTCAGTAGCTTCAAACATTTCTGGACGTTTTTCAATGGCAAAAATCAATGAATATTGTAAATGCACAAACAGTAATATCTCCACATTGCACGGTGCAATTCTGAAATTTTTAGCTTTTTCCTGTTAATCCTAGCATGATAAAGAAGATTCAAAGAGAGTGAGATGCCAGCTCCTTTCATTCAGTCAGTAGCTTCAAACATTTCTGGACGTTTTTGAATGGCAAAAATCAATGAATATTGTAAATGCACAAACAGTAATATCTCCACATTGCACGGTGCAATTCTGAAATTTTTAGCTTTTTCCTGTTAATCCTAGCATGATAAAGAAGATTCAAAGAGAGTGAGATGCCAGCTCCTTTCATTCAGTCAGTAGCTTCAAACATTTCTGGTATATGAAAAACATGTTTTTCAATGGCAAAAATCAATGAATATTGTAAATGCACAAACAGTAATATCTCCACATTGCACGGTGCAATTCTGAAATTTTTAGCTTTTTCCTGTTAATCCTAGCATGATAAAGAAGATTCAAAGAGAGTGAGATGCCAGCTCCTTTCATTCAGTCAGTAGCTTCAAACATTTCTGGACGTTTTTCAATGGCAAAAATCAATGAATATTGTAAATGCACAAACAGTAATATCTCCACATTGCACGGTGCAATTCTGAAATTTTTAGCTTTTTCCTGTTAATCCTAGCATGATAAAGAAGATTCAAAGAGAGTGAGATGCCAGCTCCTTTCATTCAGTCAGTAGCTTCAAACATTTCTGGTATATGAAAAACATGTTTTTCAATGGCAAAAATCAATGAATATTGTAAATGCACAAACAGTAATATCTCCACATTGCACGGTGCAATTCTGAAATTTTTAGCTTTTTCCTGTTAATCCTAGCATGATAAAGAAGATTCAAAGAGAGTGAGATGCCAGCTCCTTTCATTCAGTCAGTAGCTTCAAACATTTCTGGACGTTTTTCAATGGCAAAAATCAATGAATATTGTAAATGCACAAACAGTAATATCTCCACATTGCACGGTGCAATTCTGAAATTTTTAGCTTTTTCCTGTTAATCCTAGCATGATAAAGAAGATTCAAAGAGAGTGAGATGCCAGCTCCTTTCATTCAGTCAGTAGCTTCAAACATTTCTGGTATATGAAAAACATGTTTTTCAATGGCAAAAATCAATGAATATTGTAAATGCACAAACAGTAATATCTCCACATTGCACGGTGCAATTCTGAAATTTTTAGCTTTTTCCTGTTAATCCTAGCATGATAAAGAAGATTCAAAGAGAGTGAGATGCCAGCTCCTTTCATTCAGTCAGTAGCTTCAAACATTTCTGGACGTTTTTCAATGGCAAAAATCAATGAATATTGTAAATGCACAAACAGTAATATCTCCACATTGCACGGTGCAATTCTGAAATTTTTAGCTTTTTCCTGCTAATCCTAGCATGATAAAGAAGATTCAAAGAGAGTGAGATGCCAGCTCCTTTCATTCAGTCAGTAGCTTCAAACATTTCTGGTATATGAAAAACATGTTTTTCAATGGCAAAAATCAATGAATATTGTAAATGCACAAACAGTAATATCTCCACATTGCACGGTGCAATTCTGAAATTTTTAGCTTTTTCCTGTTAATCCTAGCATGATAAAGAAGATTCAAAGAGAGTGAGATGCCAGCTCCTTTCATTCAGTCAGTAGCTTCAAACATTTCTGGTATATGAAAAACATGTTTTTCAATGGCAAAAATCAATGAATATTGTAAATGCACAAACAGTAATATCTCCACATTGCACGGTGCAATTCTGAAATTTTTAGCTTTTTCCTGTTAATCCTAGCATGATAAAGAAGATTCAAAGAGAGTGAGATGCCAGCTCCTTTCATTCAGTCAGTAGCTTCAAACATTTCTGGACGTTTTTCAATGGCAAAAATCAATGAATATTGTAAATGCACAAACAGTAATATCTCCACATTGCACGGTGCAATTCTGAAATTTTTAGCTTTTTCCTGTTAATCCTAGCATGATAAAGAAGATTCAAAGAGAGTGAGATGCCAGCTCCTTTCATTCAGTCAGTAGCTTCAAACATTTCTGGACGTTTTTCAATGGCAAAAATCAATGAATATTGTAAATGCACAAACAGTAATATCTCC
Organism: Phyllobates terribilis; assembly: GCF_046119375.1. NCBI lineage: Eukaryota > Metazoa > Chordata > Amphibia > Anura > Dendrobatidae > Phyllobates > Phyllobates terribilis. The sequence goes on from NW_027371352.1 coordinate 10,343, forward strand.
ACATTGCACGGTGCAATTCTGAAATTTTTAGCTTTTTCCTGTTAATCCTAGCATGATAAAGAAGATTCAAAGAGAGTGAGATGCCAGCTCCTTTCATTCAGTCAGTAGCTTCAAACATTTCTGGTATATGAAAAACATGTTTTTCAATGGCAAAAATCAATGAATATTGTAAATGCACAAACAGTAATATCTCCACATTGCACGGTGCAATTCTGAAATTTTTAGCTTTTTCCTGTTAATCCTAGCATGATAAAGAAGATTCAAAGAGAGTGAGATGCCAGCTCCTTTCATTCAGTCAGTAGCTTCAAACATTTCTGGTATATGAAAAACATGTTTTTCAATGGCAAAAATCAATGAATATTGTAAATGCACAAACAGTAATATCTCCACATTGCACGGTGCAATTCTGAAATTTTTAGCTTTTTCCTGTTAATCCTAGCATGATAAAGAAGATTCAAAGAGAGTGAGATGCCAGCTCCTTTCATTCAGTCAGTAGCTTCAAACATTTCTGGTATATGAAAAACATGTTTTTCAATGGCAAAAATCAATGAATATTGTAAATGCACAAACAGTAATATCTCCACATTGCACGGTGCAATTCTGAAATTTTTAGCTTTTTCCTGTTAATCCTAGCATGATAAAGAAGATTCAAAGAGAGTGAGATGCCAGCTCCTTTCATTCAGTCAGTAGCTTCAAACATTTCTGGTATATGAAAAACATGTTTTTCAATGGCAAAAATCAATGAATATTGTAAATGCACAAACAGTAATATCTCCACATTGCACGGTGCAATTCTGAAATTTTTAGCTTTTTCCTGTTAATCCTAGCATGATAAAGAAGATTCAAAGAGAGTGAGATGCCAGCTCCTTTCATTCAGTCAGTAGCTTCAAACATTTCTGGACGTTTTTCAATGGCAAAAATCAATGAATATTGTAAATGCACAAACAGTAATATCTCCACATTGCACGGTGCAATTCTGAAATTTTTAGCTTTTTCCTGTTAATCCTAGCATGATAAAGAAGATTCAAAGAGAGTGAGATGCCAGCTCCTTTCATTCAGTCAGTAGCTTCAAACATTTCTGGACGTTTTTCAATGGCAAAAATCAATGAATATTGTAAATGCACAAACAGTAATATCTCCACATTGCACGGTGCAATTCTGAAATTTTTAGCTTTTTCCTGTTAATCCTAGCATGATAAAGAAGATTCAAAGAGAGTGAGATGCCAGCTCCTTTCATTCAGTCAGTAGCTTCAAACATTTCTGGTATATGAAAAACATGTTTTTCAATGGCAAAAATCAATGAATATTGTAAATGCACAAACAGTAATATCTCCACATTGCACGGTGCAATTCTGAAATTTTTAGCTTTTTCCTGTTAATCCTAGCATGATAAAGAAGATTCAAAGAGAGTGAGATGCCAGCTCCTTTCATTCAGTCAGTAGCTTCAAACATTTCTGGACGTTTTTCAATGGCAAAAATCAATGAATATTGTAAATGCACAAACAGTAATATCTCCACATTGCACGGTGCAATTCTGAAATTTTTAGCTTTTTCCTGTTAATCCTAGCATGATAAAGAAGATTCAAAGAGAGTGAGATGCCAGCTCCTTTCATTCAGTCAGTAGCTTCAAACATTTCTGGTATATGAAAAACATGTTTTTCAATGGCAAAAATCAATGAATATTGTAAATGCACAAACAGTAATATCTCCACATTGCACGGTGCAATTCTGAAATTTTTAGCTTTTTCCTGTTAATCCTAGCATGATAAAGAAGATTCAAAGAGAGTGAGATGCCAGCTCCTTTCATTCAGTCAGTAGCTTCAAACATTTCTGGTATATGAAAAACATGTTTTTCAATGGCAAAAATCAATGAATATTGTAAATGCACAAACAGTAATATCTCCACATTGCACGGTGCAATTCTGAAATTTTTAGCTTTTTCCTGTTAATCCTAGCATGATAAAGAAGATTCAAAGAGAGTGAGATGCCAGCTCCTTTCATTCAGTCAGTAGCTTCAAACATTTCTGGTATATGAAAAACATGTTTTTCAATGGCAAAAATCAATGAATATTGTAAATGCACAAACAGTAATATCTCCACATTGCACGGTGCAATTCTGAAATTTTTAGCTTTTTCCTGTTAATCCTAGCATGATAAAGAAGATTCAAAGAGAGTGAGATGCCAGCTCCTTTCATTCAGTCAGTAGCTTCAAACATTTCTGGACGTTTTTCAATGGCAAAAATCAATGAATATTGTAAATGCACAAACAGTAATATCTCCACATTGCACGGTGCAATTCTGAAATTTTTTGCTTTTTCCTGCTAATCCTAGCATGATAAAGAAGATTCAAAGAGAGTGAGATGCCAGCTCCTTTCATTCAGTCAGTAGCTTCAAACATTTCTGGTATATGAAAAACATGTTTTTCAATGGCAAAAATCAATGAATATTGTAAATGCACAAACAGTAATATCTCCACATTGCACGGTGCAATTCTGAAATTTTTAGCTTTTTCCTGTTAATCCTAGCATGATAAAGAAGATTCAAAGAGAGTGAGATGCCAGCTCCTTTCATTCAGTCAGTAGCTTCAAACATTTCTGGTATATGAAAAACATGTTTTTCAATGGCAAAAATCAATGAATATTGTAAATGCACAAACAGTAATATCTCCACATTGCACGGTGCAATTCTGAAATTTTTAGCTTTTTCCTGTTAATCCTAGCATGATAAAGAAGATTCAAAGAGAGTGAGATGCCAGCTCCTTTCATTCAGTCAGTAGCTTCAAACATTTCTGGTATATGAAAAACATGTTTTTCAATGGCAAAAATCAATGAATATTGTAAATGCACAAACAGTAATATCTCCACATTGCACGGTGCAATTCTGAAATTTTTAGCTTTTTCCTGTTAATCCTAGCATGATAAAGAAGATTCAAAGAGAGTGAGATGCCAGCTCCTTTCATTCAGTCAGTAGCTTCAAACATTTCTGGACGTTTTTCAATGGCAAAAATCAATGAATATTGTAAATGCACAAACAGTAATATCTCCACATTGCACGGTGCAATTCTGAAATTTTTTGCTTTTTCCTGCTAATCCTAGCATGATAAAGAAGATTCAAAGAGAGTGAGATGCCAGCTCCTTTCATTCAGTCAGTAGCTTCAAACATTTCTGGTATATGAAAAACATGTTTTTCAATGGCAAAAATCAATGAATATTGTAAATGCACAAACAGTAATATCTCCACATTGCACGGTGCAATTCTGAAATTTTTAGCTTTTTCCTGTTAATCCTAGCATGATAAAGAAGATTCAAAGAGAGTGAGATGCCAGCTCCTTTCATTCAGTCAGTAGCTTCAAACATTTCTGGACGTTTTTCAATGGCAAAAATCAATGAATATTGTAAATGCACAAACAGTAATATCTCCACATTGCACGGTGCAATTCTGAAATTTTTAGCTTTTTCCTGTTAATCCTAGCATGATAAAGAAGATTCAAAGAGAGTGAGATGCCAGCTCCTTTCATTCAGTCAGTAGCTTCAAACATTTCTGGACGTTTTTCAATGGCAAAAATCAATGAATATTGTAAATGCACAAACAGTAATATCTCCACATTGCACGGTGCAATTCTGAAATTTTTAGCTTTTTCCTGTTAATCCTAGCATGATAAAGAAGATTCAAAGAGAGTGAGATGCCAGCTCCTTTCATTCAGTCAGTAGCTTCAAACATTTCTGGTATATGAAAAACATGTTTTTCAATGGCAAAAATCAATGAATATTGTAAATGCACAAACAGTAATATCTCCACATTGCACGGTGCAATTCTGAAATTTTTAGCTTTTTCCTGCTAATCCTAGCATGATAAAGAAGATTCAAAGAGAGTGAGATGCCAGCTCCTTTCATTCAGTCAGTAGCTTCAAACATTTCTGGTATATGAAAAACATGTTTTTCAATGGCAAAAATCAATGAATATTGTAAATGCACAAACAGTAATATCTCCACATTGCACGGTGCAATTCTGAAATTTTTTGCTTTTTCCTGTTAATCCTAGCATGATAAAGAAGATTCAAAGAGAGTGAGATGCCAGCTCCTTTCATTCAGTCAGTAGCTTCAAACATTTCTGGACGTTTTTCAATGGCAAAAATCAATGAATATTGTAAATGCACAAACAGTAATATCTCCACATTGCACGGTGCAATTCTGAAATTTTTAGCTTTTTCCTGTTAATCCTAGCATGATAAAGAAGATTCAAAGAGAGTGAGATGCCAGCTCCTTTCATTCAGTCAGTAGCTTCAAACATTTCTGGTATATGAAAAACATGTTTTTCAATGGCAAAAATCAATGAATATTGTAAATGCACAAACAGTAATATCTCCACATTGCACGGTGCAATTCTGAAATTTTTAGCTTTTTCCTGTTAATCCTAGCATGATAAAGAAGATTCAAAGAGAGTGAGATGCCAGCTCCTTTCATTCAGTCAGTAGCTTCAAACATTTCTGGTATATGAAAAACATGTTTTTCAATGGCAAAAATCAATGAATATTGTAAATGCACAAACAGTAATATCTCCACATTGCACGGTGCAATTCTGAAATTTTTAGCTTTTTCCTGTTAATCCTAGCATGATAAAGAAGATTCAAAGAGAGTGAGATGCCAGCTCCTTTCATTCAGTCAGTAGCTTCAAACATTTCTGGACGTTTTTCAATGGCAAAAATCAATGAATATTGTAAATGCACAAACAGTAATATCTCCACATTGCACGGTGCAATTCTGAAATTTTTTGCTTTTTCCTGCTAATCCTAGCATGATAAAGAAGATTCAAAGAGAGTGAGATGCCAGCTCCTTTCATTCAGTCAGTAGCTTCAAACATTTCTGGTATATGAAAAACATGTTTTTCAATGGCAAAAATCAATGAATATTGTAAATGCACAAACAGTAATATCTCCACATTGCACGGTGCAATTCTGAAATTTTTAGCTTTTTCCTGTTAATCCTAGCATGATAAAGAAGATTCAAAGAGAGTGAGATGCCAGCTCCTTTCATTCAGTCAGTAGCTTCAAACATTTCTGGACGTTTTTCAATGGCAAAAATCAATGAATATTGTAAATGCACAAACAGTAATATCTCCACATTGCACGGTGCAATTCTGAAATTTTTAGCTTTTTCCTGTTAATCCTAGCATGATAAAGAAGATTCAAAGAGAGTGAGATGCCAGCTCCTTTCATTCAGTCAGTAGCTTCAAACATTTCTGGTATATGAAAAACATGTTTTTCAATGGCAAAAATCAATGAATATTGTAAATGCACAAACAGTAATATCTCCACATTGCACGGTGCAATTCTGAAATTTTTAGCTTTTTCCTGTTAATCCTAGCATGATAAAGAAGATTCAAAGAGAGTGAGATGCCAGCTCCTTTCATTCAGTCAGTAGCTTCAAACATTTCTGGTATATGAAAAACATGTTTTTCAATGGCAAAAATCAATGAATATTGTAAATGCACAAACAGTAATATCTCCACATTGCACGGTGCAATTCTGAAATTTTTAGCTTTTTCCTGTTAATCCTAGCATGATAAAGAAGATTCAAAGAGAGTGAGATGCCAGCTCCTTTCATTCAGTCAGTAGCTTCAAACATTTCTGGTATATGAAAAACATGTTTTTCAATGGCAAAAATCAATGAATATTGTAAATGCACAAACAGTAATATCTCCACATTGCACGGTGCAATTCTGAAATTTTTAGCTTTTTCCTGTTAATCCTAGCATGATAAAGAAGATTCAAAGAGAGTGAGATGCCAGCTCCTTTCATTCAGTCAGTAGCTTCAAACATTTCTGGACGTTTTTCAATGGCAAAAATCAATGAATATTGTAAATGCACAAACAGTAATATCTCCACATTGCACGGTGCAATTCTGAAATTTTTTGCTTTTTCCTGCTAATCCTAGCATGATAAAGAAGATTCAAAGAGAGTGAGATGCCAGCTCCTTTCATTCAGTCAGTAGCTTCAAACATTTCTGGTATATGAAAAACATGTTTTTCAATGGCAAAAATCAATGAATATTGTAAATGCACAAACAGTAATATCTCCACATTGCACGGTGCAATTCTGAAATTTTTAGCTTTTTCCTGTTAATCCTAGCATGATAAAGAAGATTCAAAGAGAGTGAGATGCCAGCTCCTTTCATTCAGTCAGTAGCTTCAAACATTTCTGGTATATGAAAAACATGTTTTTCAATGGCAAAAATCAATGAATATTGTAAATGCACAAACAGTAATATCTCCACATTGCACGGTGCAATTCTGAAATTTTTAGCTTTTTCCTGTTAATCCTAGCATGATAAAGAAGATTCAAAGAGAGTGAGATGCCAGCTCCTTTCATTCAGTCAGTAGCTTCAAACATTTCTGGTATATGAAAAACATGTTTTTCAATGGCAAAAATCAATGAATATTGTAAATGCACAAACAGTAATATCTCCACATTGCACGGTGCAATTCTGAAATTTTTAGCTTTTTCCTGTTAATCCTAGCATGATAAAGAAGATTCAAAGAGAGTGAGATGCCAGCTCCTTTCATTCAGTCAGTAGCTTCAAACATTTCTGGACGTTTTTCAATGGCAAAAATCAATGAATATTGTAAATGCACAAACAGTAATATCTCCACATTGCACGGTGCAATTCTGAAATTTTTTGCTTTTTCCTGCTAATCCTAGCATGATAAAGAAGATTCAAAGAGAGTGAGATGCCAGCTCCTTTCATTCAGTCAGTAGCTTCAAACATTTCTGGTATATGAAAAACATGTTTTTCAATGGCAAAAATCAATGAATATTGTAAATGCACAAACAGTAATATCTCCACATTGCACGGTGCAATTCTGAAATTTTTAGCTTTTTCCTGTTAATCCTAGCATGATAAAGAAGATTCAAAGAGAGTGAGATGCCAGCTCCTTTCATTCAGTCAGTAGCTTCAAACATTTCTGGACGTTTTTCAATGGCAAAAATCAATGAATATTGTAAATGCACAATCAGTAATATCTCCACATTGCACGGTGCAATTCTGAAATTTTTAGCTTTTTCCTGTTAATCCTAGCATGATAAAGAAGATTCAAAGAGAGTGAGATGCCAGCTCCTTTCATTCAGTCAGTAGCTTCAAACATTTCTGGACGTTTTTCAATGGCAAAAATCAATGAATATTGTAAATGCACAAACAGTAATATCTCCACATTGCACGGTGCAATTCTGAAATTTTTAGCTTTTTCCTGTTAATCCTAGCATGATAAAGAAGATTCAAAGAGAGTGAGATGCCAGCTCCTTTCATTCAGTCAGTAGCTTCAAACATTTCTGGTATATGAAAAACATGTTTTTCAATGGCAAAAATCAATGAATATTGTAAATGCACAAACAGTAATATCTCCACATTGCACGGTGCAATTCTGAAATTTTTAGCTTTTTCCTGCTAATCCTAGCATGATAAAGAAGATTCAAAGAGAGTGAGATGCCAGCTCCTTTCATTCAGTCAGTAGCTTCAAACATTTCTGGTATATGAAAAACATGTTTTTCAATGGCAAAAATCAATGAATATTGTAAATGCACAAACAGTAATATCTCCACATTGCACGGTGCAATTCTGAAATTTTTTGCTTTTTCCTGTTAATCCTAGCATGATAAAGAAGATTCAAAGAGAGTGAGATGCCAGCTCCTTTCATTCAGTCAGTAGCTTCAAACATTTCTGGACGTTTTTCAATGGCAAAAATCAATGAATATTGTAAATGCACAAACAGTAATATCTCCACATTGCACGGTGCAATTCTGAAATTTTTAGCTTTTTCCTGTTAATCCTAGCATGATAAAGAAGATTCAAAGAGAGTGAGATGCCAGCTCCTTTCATTCAGTCAGTAGCTTCAAACATTTCTGGTATATGAAAAACATGTTTTTCAATGGCAAAAATCAATGAATATTGTAAATGCACAAACAGTAATATCTCCACATTGCACGGTGCAATTCTGAAATTTTTAGCTTTTTCCTGTTAATCCTAGCATGATAAAGAAGATTCAAAGAGAGTGAGATGCCAGCTCCTTTCATTCAGTCAGTAGCTTCAAACATTTCTGGTATATGAAAAACATGTTTTTCAATGGCAAAAATCAATGAATATTGTAAATGCACAAACAGTAATATCTCCACATTGCACGGTGCAATTCTGAAATTTTTAGCTTTTTCCTGTTAATCCTAGCATGATAAAGAAGATTCAAAGAGAGTGAGATGCCAGCTCCTTTCATTCAGTCAGTAGCTTCAAACATTTCTGGACGTTTTTCAATGGCAAAAATCAATGACTATTGTAAATGCACAAACAGTAATATCTCCACATTGCACGGTGCAATTCTGAAATTTTTTGCTTTTTCCTGCTAATCCTAGCATGATAAAGAAGATTCAAAGAGAGTGAGATGCCAGCTCCTTTCATTCAGTCAGTAGCTTCAAACATTTCTGGTATATGAAAAACATGTTTTTCAATGGCAAAAATCAATGAATATTGTAAATGCACAAACAGTAATATCTCCACATTGCACGGTGCAATTCTGAAATTTTTAGCTTTTTCCTGTTAATCCTAGCATGATAAAGAAGATTCAAAGAGAGTGAGATGCCAGCTCCTTTCATTCAGTCAGTAGCTTCAAACATTTCTGGACGTTTTTCAATGGCAAAAATCAATGAATATTGTAAATGCACAAACAGTAATATCTCCACATTGCACGGTGCAATTCTGAAATTTTTAGCTTTTTCCTGTTAATCCTAGCATGATAAAGAAGATTCAAAGAGAGTGAGATGCCAGCTCCTTTCATTCAGTCAGTAGCTTCAAACATTTCTGGTATATGAAAAACATGTTTTTCAATGGCAAAAATCAATGAATATTGTAAATGCACAAACAGTAATATCTCCACATTGCACGGTGCAATTCTGAAATTTTTAGCTTTTTCCTGTTAATCCTAGCATGATAAAGAAGATTCAAAGAGAGTGAGATGCCAGCTCCTTTCATTCAGTCAGTAGCTTCAAACATTTCTGGTATATGAAAAACATGTTTTTCAATGGCAAAAATCAATGAATATTGTAAATGCACAAACAGTAATATCTCCACATTGCACGGTGCAATTCTGAAATTTTTAGCTTTTTCCTGTTAATCCTAGCATGATAAAGAAGATTCAAAGAGAGTGAGATGCCAGCTCCTTTCATTCAGTCAGTAGCTTCAAACATTTCTGGTATATGAAAAACATGTTTTTCAATGGCAAAAATCAATGAATATTGTAAATGCACAAACAGTAATATCTCCACATTGCACGGTGCAATTCTGAAATTTTTAGCTTTTTCCTGTTAATCCTAGCATGATAAAGAAGATTCAAAGAGAGTGAGATGCCAGCTCCTTTCATTCAGTCAGTAGCTTCAAACATTTCTGGACGTTTTTCAATGGCAAAAATCAATGAATATTGTAAATGCACAAACAGTAATATCTCCACATTGCACGGTGCAATTCTGAAATTTTTTGCTTTTTCCTGCTAATCCTAGCATGATAAAGAAGATTCAAAGAGAGTGAGATGCCAGCTCCTTTCATTCAGTCAGTAGCTTCAAACATTTCTGGTATATGAAAAACATGTTTTTCAATGGCAAAAATCAATGAATATTGTAAATGCACAAACAGTAATATCTCCACATTGCACGGTGCAATTCTGAAATTTTTAGCTTTTTCCTGTTAATCCTAGCATGATAAAGAAGATTCAAAGAGAGTGAGATGCCAGCTCCTTTCATTCAGTCAGTAGCTTCAAACATTTCTGGACGTTTTTCAATGGCAAAAATCAATGAATATTGTAAATGCACAAACAGTAATATCTCCACATTGCACGGTGCAATTCTGAAATTTTTAGCTTTTTCCTGTTAATCCTAGCATGATAAAGAAGATTCAAAGAGAGTGAGATGCCAGCTCCTTTCATTCAGTCAGTAGCTTCAAACATTTCTGGACGTTTTTCAATGGCAAAAATCAATGAATATTGTAAATGCACAAACAGTAATATCTCCACATTGCACGGTGCAATTCTGAAATTTTTAGCTTTTTCCTGTTAATCCTAGCATGATAAAGAAGATTCAAAGAGAGTGAGATGCCAGCTCCTTTCATTCAGTCAGTAGCTTCAAACATTTCTGGTATATGAAAAACATGTTTTTCAATGGCAAAAATCAATGAATATTGTAAATGCACAAACAGTAATATCTCCACATTGCACGGTGCAATTCTGAAATTTTTAGCTTTTTCCTGCTAATCCTAGCATGATAAAGAAGATTCAAAGAGAGTGAGATGCCAGCTCCTTTCATTCAGTCAGTAGCTTCAAACATTTCTGGTATATGAAAAACATGTTTTTCAATGGCAAAAATCAATGAATATTGTAAATGCACAAACAGTAATATCTCCACATTGCACGGTGCAATTCTGAAATTTTTTGCTTTTTCCTGTTAATCCTAGCATGATAAAGAAGATTCAAAGAGAGTGAGATGCCAGCTCCTTTCATTCAGTCAGTAGCTTCAAACATTTCTGGACGTTTTTCAATGGCAAAAATCAATGAATATTGTAAATGCACAAACAGTAATATCTCCACATTGCACGGTGCAATTCTGAAATTTTTAGCTTTTTCCTGTTAATCCTAGCATGATAAAGAAGATTCAAAGAGAGTGAGATGCCAGCTCCTTTCATTCAGTCAGTAGCTTCAAACATTTCTGGTATATGAAAAACATGTTTTTCAATGGCAAAAATCAATGAATATTGTAAATGCACAAACAGTAATATCTCCACATTGCACGGTGCAATTCTGAAATTTTTAGCTTTTTCCTGTTAATCCTAGCATGATAAAGAAGATTCAAAGAGAGTGAGATGCCAGCTCCTTTCATTCAGTCAGTAGCTTCAAACATTTCTGGTATATGAAAAACATGTTTTTCAATGGCAAAAATCAATGAATATTGTAAATGCACAAACAGTAATATCTCCACATTGCACGGTGCAATTCTGAAATTTTTAGCTTTTTCCTGTTAATCCTAGCATGATAAAGAAGATTCAAAGAGAGTGAGATGCCAGCTCCTTTCATTCAGTCAGTAGCTTCAAACATTTCTGGACGTTTTTCAATGGCAAAAATCAATGAATATTGTAAATGCACAAACAGTAATATCTCCACATTGCACGGTGCAATTCTGAAATTTTTTGCTTTTTCCTGTTAATCCTAGCATGATAAAGAAGATTCAAAGAGAGTGAGATGCCAGCTCCTTTCATTCAGTCAGTAGCTTCAAACATTTCTGGACGTTTTTCAATGGCAAAAATCAATGAATATTGTAAATGCACAAACAGTAATATCTCCACATTGCACGGTGCAATTCTGAAATTTTTAGCTTTTTCCTGTTAATCCTAGCATGATAAAGAAGATTCAAAGAGAGTGAGATGCCAGCTCCTTTCATTCAGTCAGTAGCTTCAAACATTTCTGGTATATGAAAAACATGTTTTTCAATGGCAAAAATCAATGAATATTGTAAATGCACAAACAGTAATATCTCCACATTGCACGGTGCAATTCTGAAATTTTTAGCTTTTTCCTGTTAATCCTAGCATGATAAAGAAGATTCAAAGAGAGTGAGATGCCAGCTCCTTTCATTCAGTCAGTAGCTTCAAACATTTCTGGTATATGAAAAACATGTTTTTCAATGGCAAAAATCAATGAATATTGTAAATGCACAAACAGTAATATCTCCACATTGCACGGTGCAATTCTGAAATTTTTAGCTTTTTCCTGTTAATCCTAGCATGATAAAGAAGATTCAAAGAGAGTGAGATGCCAGCTCCTTTCATTCAGTCAGTAGCTTCAAACATTTCTGGTATATGAAAAACATGTTTTTCAATGGCAAAAATCAATGAATATTGTAAATGCACAAACAGTAATATCTCCACATTGCACGGTGCAATTCTGAAATTTTTTGCTTTTTCCTGTTAATCCTAGCATGATAAAGAAGATTCAAAGAGAGTGAGATGCCAGCTCCTTTCATTCAGTCAGTAGCTTCAAACATTTCTGGACGTTTTTCAATGGCAAAAATCAATGAATATTGTAAATGCACAAACAGTAATATCTCCACATTGCACGGTGCAATTCTGAAATTTTTAGCTTTTTCCTGTTAATCCTAGCATGATAAAGAAGATTCAAAGAGAGTGAGATGCCAGCTCCTTTCATTCAGTCAGTAGCTTCAAACATTTCTGGACGTTTTTCAATGGCAAAAATCAATGAATATTGTAAATGCACAAACAGTAATATCTCCACATTGCACGGTGCAATTCTGAAATTTTTAGCTTTTTCCTGCTAATCCTAGCATGATAAAGAAGATTCAAAGAGAGTGAGATGCCAGCTCCTTTCATTCAGTCAGTAGCTTCAAACATTTCTGGACGTTTTTCAATTGCAAAAATCAATGAATATTGTAAATGCACAAACAGTAATATCTCCACATTGCACGGTGCAATTCTGAAATTTTTTGCTTTTTCCTGTTAATCCTAGCATGATAAAGAAGATTCAAAGAGAGTGAGATGCCAGCTCCTTTCATTCAGTCAGTAGCTTCAAACATTTCTGGACGTTTTTCAATGGCAAAAATCAATGAATATTGTAAATGCACAAACAGTAATATCTCCACATTGCACGGTGCAATTCTGAAATTTTTAGCTTTTTCCTGTTAATCCTAGCATGATAAAGAAGATTCAAAGAGAGTGAGATGCCAGCTCCTTTCATTCAGTCAGTAGCTTCAAACATTTCTGGTATATGAAAAACATGTTTTTCAATGGCAAAAATCAATGAATATTGTAAATGCACAAACAGTAATATCTCCACATTGCACGGTGCAATTCTGAAATTTTTAGCTTTTTCCTGTTAATCCTAGCATGATAAAGAAGATTCAAAGAGAGTGAGATGCCAGCTCCTTTCATTCAGTCAGTAGCTTCAAACATTTCTGGTATATGAAAAACATGTTTTTCAATGGCAAAAATCAATGAATATTGTAAATGCACAAACAGTAATATCTCCACATTGCACGGTGCAATTCTGAAATTTTTAGCTTTTTCCTGTTAATCCTAGCATGATAAAGAAGATTCAAAGAGAGTGAGATGCCAGCTCCTTTCATTCAGTCAGTAGCTTCAAACATTTCTGGACGTTTTTCAATGGCAAAAATCAATGAATATTGTAAATGCACAAACAGTAATATCTCCACATTGCACGGTGCAATTCTGAAATTTTTAGCTTTTTCCTGTTAATCCTAGCATGATAAAGAAGATTCAAAGAGAGTGAGATGCCAGCTCCTTTCATTCAGTCAGTAGCTTCAAACATTTCTGGTATATGAAAAACATGTTTTTCAATGGCAAAAATCAATGAATATTGTAAATGCACAAACAGTAATATCTCCACATTGCACGGTGCAATTCTGAAATTTTTAGCTTTTTCCTGTTAATCCTAGCATGATAAAGAAGATTCAAAGAGAGTGAGATGCCAGCTCCTTTCATTCAGTCAGTAGCTTCAAACATTTCTGGTATATGAAAAACATGTTTTTCAATGGCAAAAATCAATGAATATTGTAAATGCACAAACAGTAATATCTCCACATTGCACGGTGCAATTCTGAAATTTTTAGCTTTTTCCTGTTAATCCTAGCATGATAAAGAAGATTCAAAGAGAGTGAGATGCCAGCTCCTTTCATTCAGTCAGTAGCTTCAAACATTTCTGGTATATGAAAAACATGTTTTTCAATGGCAAAAATCAATGAATATTGTAAATGCACAAACAGTAATATCTCCACATTGCACGGTGCAATTCTGAAATTTTTAGCTTTTTCCTGTTAATCCTAGCATGATAAAGAAGATTCAAAGAGAGTGAGATGCCAGCTCCTTTCATTCAGTCAGTAGCTTCAAACATTTCTGGTATATGAAAAACATGTTTTTCAATGGCAAAAATCAATGAATATTGTAAATGCACAAACAGTAATATCTCCACATTGCACGGTGCAATTCTGAAATTTTTAGCTTTTTCCTGTTAATCCTAGCATGATAAAGAAGATTCAAAGAGAGTGAGATGCCAGCTCCTTTCATTCAGTCAGTAGCTTCAAACATTTCTGGTATATGAAAAACATGTTTTTCAATGGCAAAAATCAATGAATATTGTAAATGCACAAACAGTAATATCTCCACATTGCACGGTGCAATTCTGAAATTTTTAGCTTTTTCCTGTTAATCCTAGCATGATAAAGAAGATTCAAAGAGAGTGAGATGCCAGCTCCTTTCATTCAGTCAGTAGCTTCAAACATTTCTGGACGTTTTTCAATGGCAAAAATCAATGAATATTGTAAATGCACAAACAGTAATATCTCCACATTGCACGGTGCAATTCTGAAATTTTTAGCTTTTTCCTGTTAATCCTAGCATGATAAAGAAGATTCAAAGAGAGTGAGATGCCAGCTCCTTTCATTCAGTCAGTAGCTTCAAACATTTCTGGTATATGAAAAACATGTTTTTCAATGGCAAAAATCAATGAATATTGTAAATGCACAAACAGTAATATCTCCACATTGCACGGTGCAATTCTGAAATTTTTAGCTTTTTCCTGTTAATCCTAGCATGATAAAGAAGATTCAAAGAGAGTGAGATGCCAGCTCCTTTCATTCAGTCAGTAGCTTCAAACATTTCTGGTATATGAAAAACATGTTTTTCAATGGCAAAAATCAATGAATATTGTAAATGCACAAACAGTAATGTCTCCACATTGCACGGTGCAATTCTGAAATTTTTAGTTTTTTCCTGTTAATCCTAGCATGATAAAGAAGATTCAAAGAGAGTGAGATGCCAGCTCCTTTCATTCAGTCAGTAGCTTCAAACATTTCTGGTATATGAAAAACATGTTTTTCAATGGCAAAAATCAATGAATATTGTAAATGCACAAACAGTAATATCTCCACATTGCACGGTGCAATTCTGAAATTTTTTGCTTTTTCCTGTTAATCCTAGCATGATAAAGAAGATTCAAAGAGAGTGAGATGCCAGCTCCTTTCATTCAGTCAGTAGCTTCAAACATTTCTGGACGTTTTTCAATGGCAAAAATCAATGAATATTGTAAATGCACAAACAGTAATATCTCCACATTGCACGGTGCAATTCTGAAATTTTTAGCTTTTTCCTGTTAATCCTAGCATGATAAAGAAGATTCAAAGAGAGTGAGATGCCAGCTCCTTTCATTCAGTCAGTAGCTTCAAACATTTCTGGACGTTTTTCAATGGCAAAAATCAATGAATATTGTAAATGCACAAACAGTAATATCTCCACATTGCACGGTGCAATTCTGAAATTTTTAGCTTTTTCCTGTTAATCCTAGCATGATAAAGAAGATTCAAAGAGAGTGAGATGCCAGCTCCTTTCATTCAGTCAGTAGCTTCAAACATTTCTGGACGTTTTTCAATGGCAAAAATCAATGAATATTGTAAATGCACAAACAGTAATATCTCCACATTGCACGGTGCAATTCTGAAATTTTTAGCTTTTTCCTGCTAATCCTAGCATGATAAAGAAGATACAAAGAGAGTGAGATGCCAGCTCCTTTCATTCAGTCAGTAGCTTCAAACATTTCTGGACGTTTTTCAATGGCAAAAATCAATGAATATTGTAAATGCACAAACAGTAATATCTCCACATTGCACGGTGCAATTCTGAAATTTTTTGCTTTTTCCTGTTAATCCTAGCATGATAAAGAAGATTCAAAGAGAGTGAGATGCCAGCTCCTTTCATTCAGTCAGTAGCTTCAAACATTTCTGGACGTTTTTCAATGGCAAAAATCAATGAATATTGTAAATGCACAAACAGTAATATCTCCACATTGCACGGTGCAATTCTGAAATTTTTAGCTTTTTCCTGTTAATCCTAGCATGATAAAGAAGATTCAAAGAGAGTGAGATGCCAGCTCCTTTCATTCAGTCAGTAGCTTCAAACATTTCTGGTATATGAAAAACATGTTTTTCAATGGCAAAAATCAATGAATATTGTAAATGCACAAACAGTAATATCTCCACATTGCACGGTGCAATTCTGAAATTTTTAGCTTTTTCCTGTTAATCCTAGCATGATAAAGATTCAAAGAGAGTGAGATGCCAGCTCCTTTCATTCAGTCAGTAGCTTCAAACATTTCTGGTATATGAAAAACATGTTTTTCAATGGCAAAAATCAATGAATATTGTAAATGCACAAACAGTAATATCTCCACATTGCACGGTGCAATTCTGAAATTTTTAGCTTTTTCCTGTTAATCCTAGCATGATAAAGAAGATTCAAAGAGAGTGAGATGCCAGCTCCTTTCATTCAGTCAGTAGCTTCAAACATTTCTGGACGTTTTTCAATGGCAAAAATCAATGAATATTGTAAATGCACAAACAGTAATATCTCCACATTGCACGGTGCAATTCTGAAATTTTTAGCTTTTTCCTGTTAATCCTAGCATGATAAAGAAGATTCAAAGAGAGTGAGATGCCAGCTCCTTTCATTCAGTCAGTAGCTTCAAACATTTCTGGTATATGAAAAACATGTTTTTCAATGGCAAAAATCAATGAATATTGTAAATGCACAAACAGTAATATCTCCACATTGCACGGTGCAATTCTGAAATTTTTAGCTTTTTCCTGTTAATCCTAGCATGATAAAGAAGATTCAAAGAGAGTGAGATGCCAGCTCCTTTCATTCAGTCAGTAGCTTCAAACATTTCTGGTATATGAAAAACATGTTTTTCAATGGCAAAAATCAATGAATATTGTAAATGCACAAACAGTAATATCTCCACATTGCACGGTGCAATTCTGAAATTTTTAGCTTTTTCCTGTTAATCCTAGCATGATAAAGAAGATTCAAAGAGAGTGAGATGCCAGCTCCTTTCATTCAGTCAGTAGCTTCAAACATTTCTGGTATATGAAAAACATGTTTTTCAATGGCAAAAATCAATGAATATTGTAAATGCACAAACAGTAATATCTCCACATTGCACGGTGCAATTCTGAAATTTTTAGCTTTTTCCTGTTAATCCTAGCATGATAAAGAAGATTCAAAGAGAGTGAGATGCCAGCTCCTTTCATTCAGTCAGTAGCTTCAAACATTTCTGGTATATGAAAAACATGTTTTTCAATGGCAAAAATCAATGAATATTGTAAATGCACAAACAGTAATATCTCCACATTGCACGGTGCAATTCTGAAATTTTTAGCTTTTTCCTGTTAATCCTAGCATGATAAAGAAGATTCAAAGAGAGTGAGATGCCAGCTCCTTTCATTCAGTCAGTAGCTTCAAACATTTCTGGTATATGAAAAACATGTTTTTCAATGGCAAAAATCAATGAATATTGTAAATGCACAAACAGTAATATCTCCACATTGCACGGTGCAATTCTGAAATTTTTAGCTTTTTCCTGTTAATCCTAGCATGATAAAGAAGATTCAAAGAGAGTGAGATGCCAGCTCCTTTCATTCAGTCAGTAGCTTCAAACATTTCTGGACGTTTTTCAATGGCAAAAATCAATGAATATTGTAAATGCACAAACAGTAATATCTCCACATTGCACGGTGCAATTCTGAAATTTTTAGCTTTTTCCTGTTAATCCTAGCATGATAAAGAAGATTCAAAGAGAGTGAGATGCCAGCTCCTTTCATTCAGTCAGTAGCTTCAAACATTTCTGGACGTTTTTCAATGGCAAAAATCAATGAATATTGTAAATGCACAAACAGTAATATCTCCACATTGCACGGTGCAATTCTGAAATTTTTAGCTTTTTCCTGTTAATCCTAGCATGATAAAGAAGATTCAAAGAGAGTGAGATGCCAGCTCCTTTCATTCAGTCAGTAGCTTCA
>NW_027371353.1:0-28225 GCF_046119375.1 Phyllobates terribilis
GGAAAAAGCTAAAAATTTCAGAATTGCACCGTGCAATGTGGAGATATTACTGTTTGTGCATTTACAATATTCATTGATTTTTGCCATTGAAAAACATGTTTTTCATATACCAGAAATGTTTGAAGCTACTGACTGAATGAAAGGAGCTGGCATCTCACTCTCTTTGAATCTTCTTTATCATGCTAGGATTAACAGGAAAAAGCTAAAAATTTCAGAATTGCACCGTGCAATGTGGAGATATTACTGTTTGTGCATTTACAATATTCATTGATTTTTGCCATTGAAAAACATGTTTTTCATATACCAGAAATGTTTGAAGCTACTGACTGAATGAAAGGAGCTGGCATCTCACTCTCTTTGAATCTTCTTTATCATGCTAGGATTAACAGGAAAAAGCTAAAAATTTCAGAATTGCACCGTGCAATGTGGAGATATTACTGTTTGTGCATTTACAATATTCATTGATTTTTGCCATTGAAAAACGTCCAGAAATGTTTGAAGCTACTGACTGAATGAAAGGAGCTGGCATCTCACTCTCTTTGAATCTTCTTTATCATGCTAGGATTAACAGGAAAAAGCTAAAAATTTCAGAATTGCACCGTGCAATGTGGAGATATTACTGTTTGTGCATTTACAATATTCATTGATTTTTGCCATTGAAAAACGTCCAGAAATGTTTGAAGCTACTGACTGAATGAAAGGAGCTGGCATCTCACTCTCTTTGAATCTTCTTTATCATGCTAGGATTAACAGGAAAAAGCTAAAAATTTCAGAATTGCACCGTGCAATGTGGAGATATTACTGTTTGTGCATTTACAATATTCATTGATTTTTGCCATTGAAAAACATGTTTTTCATATACCAGAAATGTTTGAAGCTACTGACTGAATGAAAGGAGCTGGCATCTCACTCTCTTTGAATCTTCTTTATCATGCTAGGATTAACAGGAAAAAGCTAAAAATTTCAGAATTGCACCGTGCAATGTGGAGATATTACTGTTTGTGCATTTACAATATTCATTGATTTTTGCCATTGAAAAACATGTTTTTCATATACCAGAAATGTTTGAAGCTACTGACTGAATGAAAGGAGCTGGCATCTCACTCTCTTTGAATCTTCTTTATCATGCTAGGATTAGCAGGAAAAAGCTAAAAATTTCAGAATTGCACCGTGCAATGTGGAGATATTACTGTTTGTGCATTTACAATATTCATTGATTTTTGCCATTGAAAAACGTCCAGAAATGTTTGAAGCTACTGACTGAATGAAAGGAGCTGGCATCTCACTCTCTTTGAATCTTCTTTATCATGCTAGGATTAACAGGAAAAAGCTAAAAATTTCAGAATTGCACCGTGCAATGTGGAGATATTACTGTTTGTGCATTTACAATATTCATTGATTTTTGCCATTGAAAAACGTCCAGAAATGTTTGAAGCTACTGACTGAATGAAAGGAGCTGGCATCTCACTCTCTTTGAATCTTCTTTATCATGCTAGGATTAACAGGAAAAAGCTAAAAATTTCAGAATTGCACCGTGCAATGTGGAGATATTACTGTTTGTGCATTTACAATATTCATTGATTTTTGCCATTGAAAAACATGTTTTTCATATACCAGAAATGTTTGAAGCTACTGACTGAATGAAAGGAGCTGGCATCTCACTCTCTTTGAATCTTCTTTATCATGCTAGGATTAACAGGAAAAAGCTAAAAATTTCAGAATTGCACCGTGCAATGTGGAGATATTACTGTTTGTGCATTTACAATATTCATTGATTTTTGCCATTGAAAAACATGTTTTTCATATACCAGAAATGTTTGAAGCTACTGACTGAATGAAAGGAGCTGGCATCTCACTCTCTTTGAATCTTCTTTATCATGCTAGGATTAACAGGAAAAAGCTAAAAATTTCAGAATTGCACCGTGCAATGTGGAGATATTACTGTTTGTGCATTTACAATATTCATTGATTTTTGCCATTGAAAAACGTCCAGAAATGTTTGAAGCTACTGACTGAATGAAAGGAGCTGGCATCTCACTCTCTTTGAATCTTCTTTATCATGCTAGGATTAACAGGAAAAAGCTAAAAATTTCAGAATTGCACCGTGCAATGTGGAGATATTACTGTTTGTGCATTTACAATATTCATTGATTTTTGCCATTGAAAAACGTCCAGAAATGTTTGAAGCTACTGACTGAATGAAAGGAGCTGGCATCTCACTCTCTTTGAATCTTCTTTATCATGCTAGGATTAACAGGAAAAAGCTAAAAATTTCAGAATTGCACCGTGCAATGTGGAGATATTACTGTTTGTGCATTTACAATATTCATTGATTTTTGCCATTGAAAAACATGTTTTTCATATACCAGAAATGTTTGAAGCTACTGACTGAATGAAAGGAGCTGGCATCTCACTCTCTTTGAATCTTCTTTATCATGCTAGGATTAACAGGAAAAAGCTAAAAATTTCAGAATTGCACCGTGCAATGTGGAGATATTACTGTTTGTGCATTTACAATATTCATTGATTTTTGCCATTGAAAAACATGTTTTTCATATACCAGAAATGTTTGAAGCTACTGACTGAATGAAAGGAGCTGGCATCTCACTCTCTTTGAATCTTCTTTATCATGCTAGGATTAGCAGGAAAAAGCTAAAAATTTCAGAATTGCACCGTGCAATGTGGAGATATTACTGTTTGTGCATTTACAATATTCATTGATTTTTGCCATTGAAAAACGTCCAGAAATGTTTGAAGCTACTGACTGAATGAAAGGAGCTGGCATCTCACTCTCTTTGAATCTTCTTTATCATGCTAGGATTAACAGGAAAAAGCTAAAAATTTCAGAATTGCACCGTGCAATGTGGAGATATTACTGTTTGTGCATTTACAATATTCATTGATTTTTGCCATTGAAAAACGTCCAGAAATGTTTGAAGCTACTGACTGAATGAAAGGAGCTGGCATCTCACTCTCTTTGAATCTTCTTTATCATGCTAGGATTAACAGGAAAAAGCTAAAAATTTCAGAATTGCACCGTGCAATGTGGAGATATTACTGTTTGTGCATTTACAATATTCATTGATTTTTGCCATTGAAAAACGTCCAGAAATGTTTGAAGCTACTGACTGAATGAAAGGAGCTGGCATCTCACTCTCTTTGAATCTTCTTTATCATGCTAGGATTAACAGGAAAAAGCTAAAAATTTCAGAATTGCACCGTGCAATGTGGAGATATTACTGTTTGTGCATTTACAATATTCATTGATTTTTGCCATTGAAAAACATGTTTTTCATATACCAGAAATGTTTGAAGCTACTGACTGAATGAAAGGAGCTGGCATCTCACTCTCTTTGAATCTTCTTTATCATGCTAGGATTAACAGGAAAAAGCTAAAAATTTCAGAATTGCACCGTGCAATGTGGAGATATTACTGTTTGTGCATTTACAATATTCATTGATTTTTGCCATTGAAAAACGTCCAGAAATGTTTGAAGCTACTGACTGAATGAAAGGAGCTGGCATCTCACTCTCTTTGAATCTTCTTTATCATGCTAGGATTAACAGGAAAAAGCTAAAAATTTCAGAATTGCACCGTGCAATGTGGAGATATTACTGTTTGTGCATTTACAATATTCATTGATTTTTGCCATTGAAAAACGTCCAGAAATGTTTGAAGCTACTGACTGAATGAAAGGAGCTGGCATCTCACTCTCTTTGAATCTTCTTTATCATGCTAGGATTAACAGGAAAAAGCTAAAAATTTCAGAATTGCACCGTGCAATGTGGAGATATTACTGTTTGTGCATTTACAATATTCATTGATTTTTGCCATTGAAAAACATGTTTTTCATATACCAGAAATGTTTGAAGCTACTGACTGAATGAAAGGAGCTGGCATCTCACTCTCTTTGAATCTTCTTTATCATGCTAGGATTAACAGGAAAAAGCAAAAAATTTCAGAATTGCACCGTGCAATGTGGAGATATTACTGTTTGTGCATTTACAATATTCATTGATTTTTGCCATTGAAAAACGTCCAGAAATGTTTGAAGCTACTGACTGAATGAAAGGAGCTGGCATCTCACTCTCTTTGAATCTTCTTTATCATGCTAGGATTAACATGAAAAAGCTAAAAATTTCAGAATTGCACCGTGCAATGTGGAGATATTACTGTTTGTGCATTTACAATATTCATTGATTTTTGCCATTGAAAAACGTCCAGAAATGTTTGAAGCTACTGACTGAATGAAAGGAGCTGGCATCTCACTCTCTTTGAATCTTCTTTATCATGCTAGGATTAACAGGAAAAAGCAAAAAATTTCAGAATTGCACCGTGCAATGTGGAGATATTACTGTTTGTGCATTTACAATATTCATTGATTTTTGCCATTGAAAAACGTCCAGAAATGTTTGAAGCTACTGACTGAATGAAAGGAGCTGGCATCTCACTCTCTTTGAATCTTCTTTATCATGCTAGGATTAACAGGAAAAAGCTAAAAATTTCAGAATTGCACCGTGCAATGTGGAGATATTACTGTTTGTGCATTTACAATATTCATTGATTTTTGCCATTGAAAAACATGTTTTTCATATACCAGAAATGTTTGAAGCTACTGACTGAATGAAAGGAGCTGGCATCTCACTCTCTTTGAATCTTCTTTATCATGCTAGGATTAACAGGAAAAAGCTAAAAATTTCAGAATTGCACCGTGCAATGTGGAGATATTACTGTTTGTGCATTTACAATATTCATTGATTTTTGCCATTGAAAAACATGTTTTTCATATACCAGAAATGTTTGAAGCTACTGACTGAATGAAAGGAGCTGGCATCTCACTCTCTTTGAATCTTCTTTATCATGCTAGGATTAACAGGAAAAAGCTAAAAATTTCAGAATTGCACCGTGCAATGTGGAGATATTACTGTTTGTGCATTTACAATATTCATTGATTTTTGCCATTGAAAAACATGTTTTTCATATACCAGAAATGTTTGAAGCTACTGACTGAATGAAAGGAGCTGGCATCTCACTCTCTTTGAATCTTTATCATGCTAGGATTAACAGGAAAAAGCTAAAAATTTCAGAATTACACCGTGCAATGTGGAGATATTACTGTTTGTGCATTTACAATATTCATTGATTTTTGCCATTGAAAAACATGTTTTTCATATACCAGAAATGTTTGAAGCTACTGACTGAATGAAAGGAGCTGGCATCTCACTCTCTTTGAATCTTCTTTATCATGCTAGGATTAACAGGAAAAAGCTAAAAATTTCAGAATTGCACCGTGCAATGTGGAGATATTACTGTTTGTGCATTTACAATATTCATTGATTTTTGCCATTGAAAAACGTCCAGAAATGTTTGAAGCTACTGACTGAATGAAAGGAGCTGGCATCTCACTCTCTTTGAATCTTCTTTATCATGCTAGGATTAGCAGGAAAAAGCTAAAAATTTCAGAATTGCACCGTGCAATGTGGAGATATTACTGTTTGTGCATTTACAATATTCATTGATTTTTGCCATTGAAAAACATGTTTTTCATATACCAGAAATGTTTGAAGCTACTGACTGAATGAAAGGAGCTGGCATCTCACTCTCTTTGAATCTTCTTTATCATGCTAGGATTAACAGGAAAAAGCTAAAAATTTCAGAATTGCACCGTGCAATGTGGAGATATTACTGTTTGTGCATTTACAATATTCATTGATTTTTGCCATTGAAAAACGTCCAGAAATGTTTGAAGCTACTGACTGAATGAAAGGAGCTGGCATCTCACTCTCTTTGAATCTTCTTTATCATGCTAGGATTAACAGGAAAAAGCTAAAAATTTCAGAATTGCACCGTGCAATGTGGAGATATTACTGTTTGTGCATTTACAATATTCATTGATTTTTGCCATTGAAAAACATGTTTTTCATATACCAGAAATGTTTGAAGCTACTGACTGAATGAAAGGAGCTGGCATCTCACTCTCTTTGAATCTTCTTTATCATGCTAGGATTAACAGGAAAAAGCTAAAAATTTCAGAATTGCACCGTGCAATGTGGAGATATTACTGTTTGTGCATTTACAATATTCATTGATTTTTGCCATTGAAAAACATGTTTTTCATATACCAGAAATGTTTGAAGCTACTGACTGAATGAAAGGAGCTGGCATCTCACTCTCTTTGAATCTTCTTTATCATGCTAGGATTAACAGGAAAAAGCTAAAAATTTCAGAATTGCACCGTGCAATGTGGAGATATTACTGTTTGTGCATTTACAATATTCATTGATTTTTGCCATTGAAAAACGTCCAGAAATGTTTGAAGCTACTGACTGAATGAAAGGAGCTGGCATCTCACTCTCTTTGAATCTTCTTTATCATGCTAGGATTAACAGGAAAAAGCTAAAAATTTCAGAATTGCACCGTGCAATGTGGAGATATTACTGTTTGTGCATTTACAATATTCATTGATTTTTGCCATTGAAAAACGTCCAGAAATGTTTGAAGCTACTGACTGAATGAAAGGAGCTGGCATCTCACTCTCTTTGAATCTTCTTTATCATGCTAGGATTAACAGGAAAAAGCTAAAAATTTCAGAATTGCACCGTGCAATGTGGAGATATTACTGTTTGTGCATTTACAATATTCATTGATTTTTGCCATTGAAAAACATGTTTTTCATATACCAGAAATGTTTGAAGCTACTGACTGAATGAAAGGAGCTGGCATCTCACTCTCTTTGAATCTTCTTTATCATGCTAGGATTAACAGGAAAAAGCTAAAAATTTCAGAATTGCACCGTGCAATGTGGAGATATTACTGTTTGTGCATTTACAATATTCATTGATTTTTGCCATTGAAAAACATGTTTTTCATATACCAGAAATGTTTGAAGCTACTGACTGAATGAAAGGAGCTGGCATCTCACTCTCTTTGAATCTTCTTTATCATGCTAGGATTAGCAGGAAAAAGCTAAAAATTTCAGAATTGCACCGTGCAATGTGGAGATATTACTGTTTGTGCATTTACAATATTCATTGATTTTTGCCATTGAAAAACGTCCAGAAATGTTTGAAGCTACTGACTGAATGAAAGGAGCTGGCATCTCACTCTCTTTGAATCTTCTTTATCATGCTAGGATTAACAGGAAAAAGCTAAAAATTTCAGAATTGCACCGTGCAATGTGGAGATATTACTGTTTGTGCATTTACAATATTCATTGATTTTTGCCATTGAAAAACGTCCAGAAATGTTTGAAGCTACTGACTGAATGAAAGGAGCTGGCATCTCACTCTCTTTGAATCTTCTTTATCATGCTAGGATTAACAGGAAAAAGCTAAAAATTTCAGAATTGCACCATGCAATGTGGAGATATTACTGTTTGTGCATTTACAATATTCATTGATTTTTGCCATTGAAAAACGTCCAGAAATGTTTGAAGCTACTGACTGAATGAAAGGAGCTGGCATCTCACTCTCTTTGAATCTTCTTTATCATGCTAGGATTAACAGGAAAAAGCTAAAAATTTCAGAATTGCACCGTGCAATGTGGAGATATTACTGTTTGTGCATTTACAATATTCATTGATTTTTGCCATTGAAAAACATGTTTTTCATATACCAGAAATGTTTGAAGCTACTGACTGAATGAAAGGAGCTGGCATCTCACTCTCTTTGAATCTTCTTTATCATGCTAGGATTAACAGGAAAAAGCTAAAAATTTCAGAATTGCACCGTGCAATGTGGAGATATTACTGTTTGTGCATTTACAATATTCATTGATTTTTGCCATTGAAAAACGTCCAGAAATGTTTGAAGCTACTGACTGAATGAAAGGAGCTGGCATCTCACTCTCTTTGAATCTTCTTTATCATGCTAGGATTAACAGGAAAAAGCTAAAAATTTCAGAATTGCACCGTGCAATGTGGAGATATTACTGTTTGTGCATTTACAATATTCATTGATTTTTGCCATTGAAAAACGTCCAGAAATGTTTGAAGCTACTGACTGAATGAAAGGAGCTGGCATCTCACTCTCTTTGAATCTTCTTTATCATGCTAGGATTAACAGGAAAAAGCTAAAAATTTCAGAATTGCACCGTGCAATGTGGAGATATTACTGTTTGTGCATTTACAATATTCATTGATTTTTGCCATTGAAAAACATGTTTTTCATATACCAGAAATGTTTGAAGCTACTGACTGAATGAAAGGAGCTGGCATCTCACTCTCTTTGAATCTTCTTTATCATGCTAGGATTAACAGGAAAAAGCAAAAAATTTCAGAATTGCACCGTGCAATGTGGAGATATTACTGTTTGTGCATTTACAATATTCATTGATTTTTGCCATTGAAAAACGTCCAGAAATGTTTGAAGCTACTGACTGAATGAAAGGAGCTGGCATCTCACTCTCTTTGAATCTTCTTTATCATGCTAGGATTAACATGAAAAAGCTAAAAATTTCAGAATTGCACCGTGCAATGTGGAGATATTACTGTTTGTGCATTTACAATATTCATTGATTTTTGCCATTGAAAAACGTCCAGAAATGTTTGAAGCTACTGACTGAATGAAAGGAGCTGGCATCTCACTCTCTTTGAATCTTCTTTATCATGCTAGGATTAACAGGAAAAAGCAAAAAATTTCAGAATTGCACCGTGCAATGTGGAGATATTACTGTTTGTGCATTTACAATATTCATTGATTTTTGCCATTGAAAAAC
Source organism: Phyllobates terribilis (assembly GCF_046119375.1). Lineage (NCBI taxonomy): Eukaryota > Metazoa > Chordata > Amphibia > Anura > Dendrobatidae > Phyllobates > Phyllobates terribilis. Next base: position 8,717 of record NW_027371353.1, read on the forward strand.
GTCCAGAAATGTTTGAAGCTACTGACTGAATGAAAGGAGCTGGCATCTCACTCTCTTTGAATCTTCTTTATCATGCTAGGATTAACAGGAAAAAGCTAAAAATTTCAGAATTGCACCGTGCAATGTGGAGATATTACTGTTTGTGCATTTACAATATTCATTGATTTTTGCCATTGAAAAACATGTTTTTCATATACCAGAAATGTTTGAAGCTACTGACTGAATGAAAGGAGCTGGCATCTCACTCTCTTTGAATCTTCTTTATCATGCTAGGATTAACAGGAAAAAGCTAAAAATTTCAGAATTGCACCGTACATTGTGGAGATATTACTGTTTGTGCATTTACAATATTCATTGATTTTTGCCATTGAAAAACATGTTTTTCATATACCAGAAATGTTTGAAGCTACTGACTGAATGAAAGGAGCTGGCATCTCACTCTCTTTGAATCTTCTTTATCATGCTAGGATTAACAGGAAAAAGCTAAAAATTTCAGAATTGCACCGTGCAATGTGGAGATATTACTGTTTGTGCATTTACAATATTCATTGATTTTTGCCATTGAAAAACGTCCAGAAATGTTTGAAGCTACTGACTGAATGAAAGGAGCTGGCATCTCACTCTCTTTGAATCTTCTTTATCATGCTAGGATTAACAGGAAAAAGCTAAAAATTTCAGAATTGCACCGTGCAATGTGGAGATATTACTGTTTGTGCATTTACAATATTCATTGATTTTTGCCATTGAAAAACATGTTTTTCATATACCAGAAATGTTTGAAGCTACTGACTGAATGAAAGGAGCTGGCATCTCACTCTCTTTGAATCTTCTTTATCATGCTAGGATTAACAGGAAAAAGCTAAAAATTTCAGAATTGCACCGTGCAATGTGGAGATATTACTGTTTGTGCATTTACAATATTCATTGATTTTTGCCATTGAAAAACATGTTTTTCATATACCAGAAATGTTTGAAGCTACTGACTGAATGAAAGGAGCTGGCATCTCACTCTCTTTGAATCTTCTTTATCATGCTAGGATTAACAGGAAAAAGCTAAAAATTTCAGAATTGCACCGTGCAATGTGGAGATATTACTGTTTGTGCATTTACAATATTCATTGATTTTTGCCATTGAAAAACGTCCAGAAATGTTTGAAGCTACTGACTGAATGAAAGGAGCTGGCATCTCACTCTCTTTGAATCTTCTTTATCATGCTAGGATTAACAGGAAAAAGCTAAAAATTTCAGAATTGCACCGTGCAATGTGGAGATATTACTGTTTGTGCATTTAAAATATTCATTGATTTTTGCCATTGAAAAACATGTTTTTCATATACCAGAAATGTTTGAAGCTACTGACTGAATGAAAGGAGCTGGCATCTCACTCTCTTTGAATCTTCTTTATCATGCTAGGATTAACAGGAAAAAGCTAAAAATTTCAGAATTGCACCGTGCAATGTGGAGATATTACTGTTTGTGCATTTACAATATTCATTGATTTTTGCCATTGAAAAACATGTTTTTCATATACCAGAAATGTTTGAAGCTACTGACTGAATGAAAGGAGCTGGCATCTCACTCTCTTTGAATCTTCTTTATCATGCTAGGATTAACAGGAAAAAGCTAAAAATTTCAGAATTGCACCGTGCAATGTGGAGATATTACTGTTTGTGCATTTACAATATTCATTGATTTTTGCCATTGAAAAACATGTTTTTCATATACCAGAAATGTTTGAAGCTACTGACTGAATGAAAGGAGCTGGCATCTCACTCTCTTTGAATCTTTATCATGCTAGGATTAACAGGAAAAAGCTAAAAATTTCAGAATTACACCGTGCAATGTGGAGATATTACTGTTTGTGCATTTACAATATTCATTGATTTTTGCCATTGAAAAACATGTTTTTCATATACCAGAAATGTTTGAAGCTACTGACTGAATGAAAGGAGCTGGCATCTCACTCTCTTTGAATCTTCTTTATCATGCTAGGATTAACAGGAAAAAGCTAAAAATTTCAGAATTGCACCGTGCAATGTGGAGATATTACTGTTTGTGCATTTACAATATTCATTGATTTTTGCCATTGAAAAACGTCCAGAAATGTTTGAAGCTACTGACTGAATGAAAGGAGCTGGCATCTCACTCTCTTTGAATCTTCTTTATCATGCTAGGATTAGCAGGAAAAAGCTAAAAATTTCAGAATTGCACCGTGCAATGTGGAGATATTACTGTTTGTGCATTTACAATATTCATTGATTTTTGCCATTGAAAAACATGTTTTTCATATACCAGAAATGTTTGAAGCTACTGACTGAATGAAAGGAGCTGGCATCTCACTCTCTTTGAATCTTCTTTATCATGCTAGGATTAACAGGAAAAAGCTAAAAATTTCAGAATTGCACCGTGCAATGTGGAGATATTACTGTTTGTGCATTTACAATATTCATTGATTTTTGCCATTGAAAAACATGTTTTTCATATACCAGAAATGTTTGAAGCTACTGACTGAATGAAAGGAGCTGGCATCTCACTCTCTTTGAATCTTCTTTATCATGCTAGGATTAAAAGGAAAAAGCTAAAAATTTCAGAATTGCACCGTGCAATGTGGAGATATTACTGTTTGTGCATTTACAATATTCATTGATTTTTGCCATTGAAAAACGTCCAGAAATGTTTGAAGCTACTGACTGAATGAAAGGAGCTGGCATCTCACTCTCTTTGAATCTTCTTTATCATGCTAGGATTAACAGGAAAAAGCTAAAAATTTCAGTATTGCACCGTGCAATGTGGAGATATTACTGTTTGTGCATTTACAATATTCATTGATTTTTGCCATTGAAAAACGTCCAGAAATGTTTGAAGCTACTGACTGAATGAAAGGAGCTGGCATCTCACTCTCTTTGAATCTTCTTTATCATGCTAGGATTAACAGGAAAAAGCTAAAAATTTCAGAATTGCACCGTGCAATGTGGAGATATTACTGTTTGTGCATTTACAATATTCATTGATTTTTGCCATTGAAAAACATGTTTTTCATATACCAGAAATGTTTGAAGCTACTGACTGAATGAAAGGAGCTGGCATCTCACTCTCTTTGAATCTTCTTTATCATGCTAGGATTAACAGGAAAAAGCTAAAAATTTCAGAATTGCACCGTGCAATGTGGAGATATTACTGTTTGTGCATTTACAATATTCATTGATTTTTGCCATTGAAAAACATGTTTTTCATATACCAGAAATGTTTGAAGCTACTGACTGAATGAAAGGAGCTGGCATCTCACTCTCTTTGAATCTTCTTTATCATGCTAGGATTAGCAGGAAAAAGCTAAAAATTTCAGAATTGCACCGTGCAATGTGGAGATATTACTGTTTGTGCATTTACAATATTCATTGATTTTTGCCATTGAAAAACGTCCAGAAATGTTTGAAGCTACTGACTGAATGAAAGGAGCTGGCATCTCACTCTCTTTGAATCTTCTTTATCATGCTAGGATTAACAGGAAAAAGCTAAAAATTTCAGAATTGCACCGTGCAATGTGGAGATATTACTGTTTGTGCATTTACAATATTCATTGATTTTTGCCATTGAAAAACGTCCAGAAATGTTTGAAGCTACTGACTGAATGAAAGGAGCTGGCATCTCACTCTCTTTGAATCTTCTTTATCATGCTAGGATTAACAGGAAAAAGCTAAAAATTTCAGAATTGCACCGTGCAATGTGGAGATATTACTGTTTGTGCATTAATATTCATTGATTTTTGCCATTGAAAAACGTCCAGAAATGTTTGAAGCTACTGACTGAATGAAAGGAGCTGGCATCTCACTCTCTTTGAATCTTCTTTATCATGCTAGGATTAACAGGAAAAAGCTAAAAATTTCAGAATTGCACCGTGCAATGTGGAGATATTACTGTTTGTGCATTTACAATATTCATTGATTTTTGCCATTGAAAAACATGTTTTTCATATACCAGAAATGTTTGAAGCTACTGACTGAATGAAAGGAGCTGGCATCTCACTCTCTTTGAATCTTCTTTATCATGCTAGGATTAACAGGAAAAAGCTAAAAATTTCAGAAATGCACCGTGCAATGTGGAGATATTACTGTTTGTGCATTTACAATATTCATTGATTTTTGCCATTGAAAAACGTCCAGAAATGTTTGAAGCTACTGACTGAATGAAAGGAGCTGGCATCTCACTCTCTTTGAATCTTCTTTATCATGCTAGGATTAACAGGAAAAAGCTAAAAATTTCAGAATTGCACCGTGCAATGTGGAGATATTACTGTTTGTGCATTTACAATATTCATTGATTTTTGCCATTGAAAAACGTCCAGAAATGTTTGAAGCTACTGACTGAATGAAAGGAGCTGGCATCTCACTCTCTTTGAATCTTCTTTATCATGCTAGGATTAACAGGAAAAAGCTAAAAATTTCAGAATTGCACCGTGCAATGTGGAGATATTACTGTTTGTGCATTTACAATATTCATTGATTTTTGCCATTGAAAAACATGTTTTTCATATACCAGAAATGTTTGAAGCTACTGACTGAATGAAAGGAGCTGGCATCTCACTCTCTTTGAATCTTCTTTATCATGCTAGGATTAACAGGAAAAAGCAAAAAATTTCAGAATTGCACCGTGCAATGTGGAGATATTACTGTTTGTGCATTTACAATATTCATTGATTTTTGCCATTGAAAAACGTCCAGAAATGTTTGAAGCTACTGACTGAATGAAAGGAGCTGGCATCTCACTCTCTTTGAATCTTCTTTATCATGCTAGGATTAACAGGAAAAAGCTAAAAATTTCAGAATTGCACCGTGCAATGTGGAGATATTACTGTTTGTGCATTTACAATATTCATTGATTTTTGCCATTGAAAAACGTCCAGAAATGTTTGAAGCTACTGACTGAATGAAAGGAGCTGGCATCTCACTCTCTTTGAATCTTCTTTATCATGCTAGGATTAACAGGAAAAAGCAAAAAATTTCAGAATTGCACCGTGCAATGTGGAGATATTACTGTTTGTGCATTTACAATATTCATTGATTTTTGCCATTGAAAAACGTCCAGAAATGTTTGAAGCTACTGACTGAATGAAAGGAGCTGGCATCTCACTCTCTTTGAATCTTCTTTATCATGCTAGGATTAACAGGAAAAAGCTAAAAATTTCAGAATTGCACCGTGCAATGTGGAGATATTACTGTTTGTGCATTTACAATATTCATTGATTTTTGCCATTGAAAAACATGTTTTTCATATACCAGAAATGTTTGAAGCTACTGACTGAATGAAAGGAGCTGGCATCTCACTCTCTTTGAATCTTCTTTATCATGCTAGGATTAACAGGAAAAAGCTAAAAATTTCAGAATTGCACCGTGCAATGTGGAGATATTACTGTTTGTGCATTTACAATATTCATTGATTTTTGCCATTGAAAAACATGTTTTTCATATACCAGAAATGTTTGAAGCTACTGACTGAATGAAAGGAGCTGGCATCTCACTCTCTTTGAATCTTCTTTATCATGCTAGGATTAACAGGAAAAAGCTAAAAATTTCAGAATTGCACCGTGCAATGTGGAGATATTACTGTTTGTGCATTTACAATATTCATTGATTTTTGCCATTGAAAAACGTCCAGAAATGTTTGAAGCTACTGACTGAATGAAAGGAGCTGGCATCTCTCTCTCTTTGAATCTTCTTTATCATGCTAGGATTAACAGGAAAAAGCTAAAAATTTCAGAATTGCACCGTGCAATGTGGAGATATTACTGTTTGTGCATTTACAATATTCATTGATTTTTGCCATTGAAAAACATGTTTTTCATATACCAGAAATGTTTGAAGCTACTGACTGAATGAAAGGAGCTGGCATCTCACTCTCTTTGAATCTTCTTTATCATGCTAGGATTAACAGGAAAAAGCTAAAAATTTCAGAATTGCACCGTGCAATGTGGAGATATTACTGTTTGTGCATTTACAATATTCATTGATTTTTGCCATTGAAAAACATGTTTTTCATATACCAGAAATGTTTGAAGCTACTGACTGAATGAAAGGAGCTGGCATCTCACTCTCTTTGAATCTTCTTTATCATGCTAGGATTAACAGGAAAAAGCTAAAAATTTCAGAATTGCACCGTGCAATGTGGAGATATTACTGTTTGTGCATTTACAATATTCATTGATTTTTGCCATTGAAAAACATGTTTTTCATATACCAGAAATGTTTGAAGCTACTGACTGAATGAAAGGAGCTGGCATCTCACTCTCTTTGAATCTTCTTTATCATGCTAGGATTAACAGGAAAAAGCTAAAAATTTCAGAATTGCACCGTGCAATGTGGAGATATTACTGTTTGTGCATTTACAATATTCATTGATTTTTGCCATTGAAAAACGTCCAGAAATGTTTGAAGCTACTGACTGAATGAAAGGAGCTGGCATCTCACTCTCTTTGAATCTTCTTTATCATGCTAGGATTAACAGGAAAAAGCTAAAAATTTCAGAATTGCACCGTGCAATGTGGAGATATTACTGTTTGTGCATTTACAATATTCATTGATTTTTGCCATTGAAAAACATGTTTTTCATATACCAGAAATGTTTGAAGCTACTGACTGAATGAAAGGAGCTGGCATCTCACTCTCTTTGAATCTTCTTTATCATGCTAGGATTAACAGGAAAAAGCTAAAAATTTCAGAATTGCACCGTGCAATGTGGAGATATTACTGTTTGTGCATTTACAATATTCATTGATTTTTGCCATTGAAAAACATGTTTTTCATATACCAGAAATGTTTGAAGCTACTGACTGAATGAAAGGAGCTGGCATCTCACTCTCTTTGAATCTTCTTTATCATGCTAGGATTAACAGGAAAAAGCTAAAAATTTCAGAATTGCACCGTGCAATGTGGAGATATTACTGTTTGTGCATTTACAATATTCATTGATTTTTGCCATTGAAAAACATGTTTTTCATATACCAGAAATGTTTGAAGCTACTGACTGAATGAAAGGAGCTGGCATCTCACTCTCTTTGAATCTTCTTTATCATGCTAGGATTAACAGGAAAAAGCTAAAAATTTCAGAATTGCACCGTGCAATGTGGAGATATTACTGTTTGTGCATTTACAATATTCATTGATTTTTGCCATTGAAAAACATGTTTTTCATATACCAGAAATGTTTGAAGCTACTGACTGAATGAAAGGAGCTGGCATCTCACTCTCTTTGAATCTTCTTTATCATGCTAGGATTAACAGGAAAAAGCTAAAAATTTCAGAATTGCACCGTGCAATGTGGAGATATTACTGTTTGTGCATTTACAATATTCATTGATTTTTGCCATTGAAAAACATGTTTTTCATATACCAGAAATGTTTGAAGCTACTGACTGAATGAAAGGAGCTGGCATCTCACTCTCTTTGAATCTTCTTTATCATGCTAGGATTAACAGGAAAAAGCTAAAAATTTCAGAATTGCACCGTGCAATGTGGAGATATTACTGTTTGTGCATTTACAATATTCATTGATTTTTGCCATTGAAAAACATGTTTTTCATATACCAGAAATGTTTGAAGCTACTGACTGAATGAAAGGAGCTGGCATCTCACTCTCTTTGAATCTTCTTTATCATGCTAGGATTAACAGGAAAAAGCTAAAAATTTCAGAATTGCACCGTGCAATGTGGAGATATTACTGTTTGTGCATTTACAATATTCATTGATTTTTGCCATTGAAAAACGTCCAGAAATGTTTGAAGCTACTGACTGAATGAAAGGAGCTGGCATCTCACTCTCTTTGAATCTTCTTTATCATGCTAGGATTAGCAGGAAAAAGCTAAAAATTTCAGAATTGCACCGTGCAATGTGGAGATATTACTGTTTGTGCATTTACAATATTCATTGATTTTTGCCATTGAAAAACATGTTTTTCATATACCAGAAATGTTTGAAGCTACTGACTGAATGAAAGGAGCTGGCATCTCACTCTCTTTGAATCTTCTTTATCATGCTAGGATTAACAGGAAAAAGCTAAAAATTTCAGAATTGCACCGTGCAATGTGGAGATATTACTGTTTGTGCATTTACAATATTCATTGATTTTTGCCATTGAAAAACATGTTTTTCATATACCAGAAATGTTTGAAGCTACTGACTGAATGAAAGGAGCTGGCATCTCACTCTCTTTGAATCTTCTTTATCATGCTAGGATTAACAGGAAAAAGCTAAAAATTTCAGAATTGCACCGTGCAATGTGGAGATATTACTGTTTGTGCATTTACAATATTCATTGATTTTTGCCATTGAAAAACGTCCAGAAATGTTTGAAGCTACTGACTGAATGAAAGGAGCTGGCATCTCACTCTCTTTGAATCTTCTTTATCATGCTAGGATTAACAGGAAAAAGCTAAAAATTTCAGAATTGCACCGTGCAATGTGGAGATATTACTGTTTGTGCATTTACAATATTCATTGATTTTTGCCATTGAAAAACGTCCAGAAATGTTTGAAGCTACTGACTGAATGAAAGGAGCTGGCATCTCACTCTCTTTGAATCTTCTTTATCATGCTAGGATTAACAGGAAAAAGCTAAAAATTTCAGAATTGCACCGTGCAATGTGGAGATATTACTGTTTGTGCATTTACAATATTCATTGATTTTTGCCATTGAAAAACATGTTTTTCATATACCAGAAATGTTTGAAGCTACTGACTGAATGAAAGGAGCTGGCATCTCACTCTCTTTGAATCTTCTTTATCATGCTAGGATTAACAGGAAAAAGCTAAAAATTTCAGAATTGCACCGTGCAATGTGGAGATATTACTGTTTGTGCATTTACAATATTCATTGATTTTTGCCATTGAAAAACATGTTTTTCATATACCAGAAATGTTTGAAGCTACTGACTGAATGAAAGGAGCTGGCATCTCACTCTCTTTGAATCTTCTTTATCATGCTAGGATTAGCAGGAAAAAGCTAAAAATTTCAGAATTGCACCGTGCAATGTGGAGATATTACTGTTTGTGCATTTACAATATTCATTGATTTTTGCCATTGAAAAACGTCCAGAAATGTTTGAAGCTACTGACTGAATGAAAGGAGCTGGCATCTCACTCTCTTTGAATCTTCTTTATCATGCTAGGATTAACAGGAAAAAGCTAAAAATTTCAGAATTGCACCGTGCAATGTGGAGATATTACTGTTTGTGCATTTACAATATTCATTGATTTTTGCCATTGAAAAACGTCCAGAAATGTTTGAAGCTACTGACTGAATGAAAGGAGCTGGCATCTCACTCTCTTTGAATCTTCTTTATCATGCTAGGATTAACAGGAAAAAGCTAAAAATTTCAGAATTGCACCGTGCAATGTGGAGATATTACTGTTTGTGCATTTACAATATTCATTGATTTTTGCCATTGAAAAACGTCCAGAAATGTTTGAAGCTACTGACTGAATGAAAGGAGCTGGCATCTCACTCTCTTTGAATCTTCTTTATCATGCTAGGATTAACAGGAAAAAGCTAAAAATTTCAGAATTGCACCGTGCAATGTGGAGATATTACTGTTTGTGCATTTACAATATTCATTGATTTTTGCCATTGAAAAACATGTTTTTCATATACCAGAAATGTTTGAAGCTACTGACTGAATGAAAGGAGCTGGCATCTCACTCTCTTTGAATCTTCTTTATCATGCTAGGATTAACAGGAAAAAGCTAAAAATTTCAGAATTGCACCGTGCAATGTGGAGATATTACTGTTTGTGCATTTACAATATTCATTGATTTTTGCCATTGAAAAACGTCCAGAAATGTTTGAAGCTACTGACTGAATGAAAGGAGCTGGCATCTCACTCTCTTTGAATCTTCTTTATCATGCTAGGATTAACAGGAAAAAGCTAAAAATTTCAGAATTGCACCGTGCAATGTGGAGATATTACTGTTTGTGCATTTACAATATTCATTGATTTTTGCCATTGAAAAACGTCCAGAAATGTTTGAAGCTACTGACTGAATGAAAGGAGCTGGCATCTCACTCTCTTTGAATCTTCTTTATCATGCTAGGATTAACAGGAAAAAGCTAAAAATTTCAGAATTGCACCGTGCAATGTGGAGATATTACTGTTTGTGCATTTACAATATTCATTGATTTTTGCCATTGAAAAACGTCCAGAAATGTTTGAAGCTACTGACTGAATGAAAGGAGCTGGCATCTCACTCTCTTTGAATCTTCTTTATCATGCTAGGATTAACAGGAAAAAGCAAAAAATTTCAGAATTGCACCGTGCAATGTGGAGATATTACTGTTTGTGCATTTACAATATTCATTGATTTTTGCCATTGAAAAACGTCCAGAAATGTTTGAAGCTACTGACTGAATGAAAGGAGCTGGCATCTCACTCTCTTTGAATCTTCTTTATCATGCTAGGATTAACAGGAAAAAGCAAAAAATTTCAGAATTGCACCGTGCAATGTGGAGATATTACTATTTGTGCATTTACAATATTCATTGATTTTTGCCATTGAAAAACGTCCAGAAATGTTTGAAGCTACTGACTGAATGAAAGGAGCTGGCATCTCACTCTCTTTGAATCTTCTTTATCATGCTAGGATTAACAGGAAAAAGCTAAAAATTTCAGAATTGCACCGTGCAATGTGGAGATATTACTGTTTGTGCATTTACAATATTCATTGATTTTTGCCATTGAAAAACGTCCAGAAATGTTTGAAGCTACTGACTGAATGAAAGGAGCTGGCATCTCACTCTCTTTGAATCTTCTTTATCATGCTAGGATTAACAGGAAAAAGCTAAAAATTTCAGAATTGCACCGTGCAATGTGGAGATATTACTGTTTGTGCATTTACAATATTCATTGATTTTTGCCATTGAAAAACGTCCAGAAATGTTTGAAGCTACTGACTGAATGAAAGGAGCTGGCATCTCACTCTCTTTGAATCTTCTTTATCATGCTAGGATTAACAGGAAAAAGCTAAAAATTTCAGAATTGCACCGTGCAATGTGGAGATATTACTGTTTGTGCATTTACAATATTCATTGATTTTTGCCATTGAAAAACGTCCAGAAATGTTTGAAGCTACTGACTGAATGAAAGGAGCTGGCATCTCACTCTCTTTGAATCTTCTTTATCATGCTAGGATTAACAGGAAAAAGCTAAAAATTTCAGAATTGCACCGTGCAATGTGGAGATATTACTGTTTGTGCATTTACAATATTCATTGATTTTTGCCATTGAAAAACATGTTTTTCATATACCAGAAATGTTTGAAGCTACTGACTGAATGAAAGGAGCTGGCATCTCACTCTCTTTGAATCTTCTTTATCATGCTAGGATTAACAGGAAAAAGCTAAAAATTTCAGAATTGCACCGTGCAATGTGGAGATATTACTGTTTGTGCATTTACAATATTCATTGATTTTTGCCATTGAAAAACGTCCAGAAATGTTTGAAGCTACTGACTGAATGAAAGGAGCTGGCATCTCACTCTCTTTGAATCTTCTTTATCATGCTAGGATTAGCAGGAAAAAGCTAAAAATTTCAGAATTGCACCGTGCAATGTGGAGATATTACTGTTTGTGCATTTACAATATTCATTGATTTTTGCCATTGAAAAACGTCCAGAAATGTTTGAAGCTACTGACTGAATGAAAGGAGCTGGCATCTCACTCTCTTTGAATCTTCTTTATCATGCTAGGATTAACAGGAAAAAGCTAAAAATTTCAGAATTGCACCGTGCAATGTGGAGATATTACTGTTTGTGCATTTACAATATTCATTGATTTTTGCCATTGAAAAACATGTTTTTCATATACCAGAAATGTTTGAAGCTACTGACTGAATGAAAGGAGCTGGCATCTCACTCTCTTTGAATCTTCTTTATCATGCTAGGATTAACAGGAAAAAGCTAAAAATTTCAGAATTGCACCGTGCAATGTGGAGATATTACTGTTTGTGCATTTACAATATTCATTGATTTTTGCCATTGAAAAACATGTTTTTCATATACCAGAAATGTTTGAAGCTACTGACTGAATGAAAGGAGCTGGCATCTCACTCTCTTTGAATCTTCTTTATCATGCTAGGATTAACAGGAAAAAGCTAAAAATTTCAGAATTGCACCGTGCAATGTGGAGATATTACTGTTTGTGCATTTACAATATTCATTGATTTTTGCCATTGAAAAACATGTTTTTCATATACCAGAAATGTTTGAAGCTACTGACTGAATGAAAGGAGCTGGCATCTCACTCTCTTTGAATCTTCTTTATCATGCTAGGATTAACAGGAAAAAGCTAAAAATTTCAGAATTGCACCGTGCAATGTGGAGATATTACTGTTTGTGCATTTACAATATTCATTGATTTTTGCCATTGAAAAACGTCCAGAAATGTTTGAAGCTACTGACTGAATGAAAGGAGCTGGCATCTCACTCTCTTTGAATCTTCTTTATCATGCTAGGATTAGCAGGAAAAAGCAAAAAATTTCAGAATTGCACCGTGCAATGTGGAGATATTACTGTTTGTGCATTTACAATATTCATTGATTTTTGCCATTGAAAAACGTCCAGAAATGTTTGAAGCTACTGACTGAATGAAAGGAGCTGGCATCTCACTCTCTTTGAATCTTCTTTATCATGCTAGGATTAACAGGAAAAAGCTAAAAATTTCAGAATTGCACCGTGCAATGTGGAGATATTACTGTTTGTGCATTTACAATATTCATTGATTTTTGCCATTGAAAAACATGTTTTTCATATACCAGAAATGTTTGAAGCTACTGACTGAATGAAAGGAGCTGGCATCTCACTCTCTTTGAATCTTCTTTATCATGCTAGGATTAACAGGAAAAAGCAAAAAATTTCAGAATTGCACCGTGCAATGTGGAGATATTACTGTTTGTGCATTTACAATATTCATTGATTTTTGCCATTGAAAAACGTCCAGAAATGTTTGAAGCTACTGACTGAATGAAAGGAGCTGGCATCTCACTCTCTTTGAATCTTCTTTATCATGCTAGGATTAGCAGGAAAAAGCTAAAAATTTCAGAATTGCACCGTGCAATGTGGAGATATTACTGTTTGTGCATTTACAATATTCATTGATTTTTGCCATTGAAAAACGTCCAGAAATGTTTGAAGCTACTGACTGAATGAAAGGAGCTGGCATCTCACTCTCTTTGAATCTTCTTTATCATGCTAGGATTAACAGGAAAAAGCTAAAAATTTCAGAATTGCACCGTGCAATGTGGAGATATTACTGTTTGTGCATTTACAATATTCATTGATTTTTGCCATTGAAAAACATGTTTTTCATATACCAGAAATGTTTGAAGCTACTGACTGAATGAAAGGAGCTGGCATCTCACTCTCTTTGAATCTTCTTTATCATGCTAGGATTAGCAGGAAAAAGCTAAAAATTTCAGAATTGCACCGTGCAATGTGGAGATATTACTGTTTGTGCATTTACAATATTCATTGATTTTTGCCATTGAAAAACGTCCAGAAATGTTTGAAGCTACTGACTGAATGAAAGGAGCTGGCATCTCACTCTCTTTGAATCTTCTTTATCATGCTAGGATTAACAGGAAAAAGCTAAAAATTTCAGAATTGCACCGTGCAATGTGGAGATATTACTGTTTGTGCATTTACAATATTCATTGATTTTTGCCATTGAAAAACGTCCAGAAATGTTTGAAGCTACTGACTGAATGAAAGGAGCTGGCATCTCACTCTCTTTGAATCTTCTTTATCATGCTAGGATTAGCAGGAAAAAGCAAAAAATTTCAGAATTGCACCGTGCAATGTGGAGATATTACTGTTTGTGCATTTACAATATTCATTGATTTTTGCCATTGAAAAACGTCCAGAAATGTTTGAAGCTACTGACTGAATGAAAGGAGCTGGCATCTCACTCTCTTTGAATCTTCTTTATCATGCTAGGATTAACAGGAAAAAGCTAAAAATTTCAGAATTGCACCGTGCAATGTGGAGATATTACTGTTTGTGCATTTACAATATTCATTGATTTTTGCCATTGAAAAACATGTTTTTCATATACCAGAAATGTTTGAAGCTACTGACTGAATGAAAGGAGCTGGCATCTCACTCTCTTTGAATCTTCTTTATCATGCTAGGATTAACAGGAAAAAGCAAAAAATTTCAGAATTGCACCGTGCAATGTGGAGATATTACTGTTTGTGCATTTACAATATTCATTGATTTTTGCCATTGAAAAACGTCCAGAAATGTTTGAAGCTACTGACTGAATGAAAGGAGCTGGCATCTCACTCTCTTTGAATCTTCTTTATCATGCTAGGATTAGCAGGAAAAAGCTAAAAATTTCAGAATTGCACCGTGCAATGTGGAGATATTACTGTTTGTGCATTTACAATATTCATTGATTTTTGCCATTGAAAAACGTCCAGAAATGTTTGAAGCTACTGACTGAATGAAAGGAGCTGGCATCTCACTCTCTTTGAATCTTCTTTATCATGCTAGGATTAACAGGAAAAAGCTAAAAATTTCAGAATTGCACCGTGCAATGTGGAGATATTACTGTTTGTGCATTTACAATATTCATTGATTTTTGCCATTGAAAAACATGTTTTTCATATACCAGAAATGTTTGAAGCTACTGACTGAATGAAAGGAGCTGGCATCTCACTCTCTTTGAATCTTCTTTATCATGCTAGGATTAGCAGGAAAAAGCTAAAAATTTCAGAATTGCACCGTGCAATGTGGAGATATTACTGTTTGTGCATTTACAATATTCATTGATTTTTGCCATTGAAAAACGTCCAGAAATGTTTGAAGCTACTGACTGAATGAAAGGAGCTGGCATCTCACTCTCTTTGAATCTTCTTTATCATGCTAGGATTAACAGGAAAAAGCTAAAAATTTCAGAATTGCACCGTGCAATGTGGAGATATTACTGTTTGTGCATTTACAATATTCATTGATTTTTGCCATTGAAAAACATGTTTTTCATATACCAGAAATGTTTGAAGCTACTGACTGAATGAAAGGAGCTGGCATCTCACTCTCTTTGAATCTTCTTTATCATGCTAGGATTAGCAGGAAAAAGCTAAAAATTTCAGAATTGCACCGTGCAATGTGGAGATATTACTGTTTGTGCATTTACAATATTCATTGATTTTTGCCATTGAAAAACGTCCAGAAATGTTTGAAGCTACTGACTGAATGAAAGGAGCTGGCATCTCACTCTCTTTGAATCTTCTTTATCATGCTAGGATTAACAGGAAAAAGCTAAAAATTTCAGAATTGCACCGTGCAATGTGGAGATATTACTGTTTGTGCATTTACAATATTCATTGATTTTTGCCATTGAAAAACATGTTTTTCATATACCAGAAATGTTTGAAGCTACTGACTGAATGAAAGGAGCTGGCATCTCACTCTCTTTGAATCTTCTTTATCATGCTAGGATTAACAGGAAAAAGCTAAAAATTTCAGAATTGCACCGTGCAATGTGGAGATATTACTGTTTGTGCATTTACAATATTCATTGATTTTTGCCATTGAAAAACATGTTTTTCATATACCAGAAATGTTTGAAGCTACTGACTGAATGAAAGGAGCTGGCATCTCACTCTCTTTGAATCTTCTTTATCATGCTAGGATTAACAGGAAAAAGCTAAAAATTTCAGAATTGCACCGTGCAATGTGGAGATATTACTGTTTGTGCATTTAAAATATTCATTGATTTTTGCCATTGAAAAACATGTTTTTCATATACCAGAAATGTTTGAAGCTACTGACTGAATGAAAGGAGCTGGCATCTCACTCTCTTTGAATCTTCTTTATCATGCTAGGATTAACAGGAAAAAGCTAAAAATTTCAGAATTGCACCGTGCAATGTGGAGATATTACTGTTTGTGCATTTACAATATTCATTGATTTTTGCCATTGAAAAACGTCCAGAAATGTTTGAAGCTACTGACTGAATGAAAGGAGCTGGCATCTCACTCTCTTTGAATCTTCTTTATCATGCTAGGATTAGCAGGAAAAAGCTAAAAATTTCAGAATTGCACCGTGCAATGTGGAGATATTACTGTTTGTGCATTTACAATATTCATTGATTTTTGCCATTGAAAAACGTCCAGAAATGTTTGAAGCTACTGACTGAATGAAAGGAGCTGGCATCTCACTCTCTTTGAATCTTCTTTATCATGCTAGGATTAACAGGAAAAAGCAAAAAATTTCAGAATTGCACCGTGCAATGTGGAGATATTACTGTTTGTGCATTTACAATATTCATTGATTTTTGCCATTGAAAAACAGTTTTCATACCAGAAATGTTTGAAGCTACTGACTGAATGAAAGGAGCTGGCATCTCACTCTCTTTGAATCTTCTTTATCATGCTAGGATTAGCAGGAAAAAGCTAAAAATTTCAGAATTGCACCGTGCAATGTGGAGATATTACTGTTTGTGCATTTACAATATTCATTGATTTTTGCCATTGAAAAACGTCCAGAAATGTTTGAAGCTACTGACTGAATGAAAGGAGCTGGCATCTCACTCTCTTTGAATCTTCTTTATCATGCTAGGATTAACAGGAAAAAGCTAAAAATTTCAGAATTGCACCGTGCAATGTGGAGATATTACTGTTTGTGCATTTACAATATTCATTGATTTTTGCCATTGAAAAACATGTTTTTCATATACCAGAAATGTTTGAAGCTACTGACTGAATGAAAGGAGCTGGCATCTCACTCTCTTTGAATCTTCTTTATCATGCTAGGATTAGCAGGAAAAAGCTAAAAATTTCAGAATTGCACCGTGCAATGTGGAGATATTACTGTTTGTGCATTTACAATATTCATTGATTTTTGCCATTGAAAAACGTCCAGAAATGTTTGAAGCTACTGACTGAATGAAAGGAGCTGGCATCTCACTCTCTTTGAATCTTCTTTATCATGCTAGGATTAACAGGAAAAAGCTAAAAATTTCAGAATTGCACCGTGCAATGTGGAGATATTACTGTTTGTGCATTTACAATATTCATTGATTTTTGCCATTGAAAAACATGTTTTTCATATACCAGAAATGTTTGAAGCTACTGACTGAATGAAAGGAGCTGGCATCTCACTCTCTTTGAATCTTCTTTATCATGCTAGGATTAGCAGGAAAAAGCTAAAAATTTCAGAATTGCACCGTGCAATGTGGAGATATTACTGTTTGTGCATTTACAATATTCATTGATTTTTGCCATTGAAAAACGTCCAGAAATGTTTGAAGCTACTGACTGAATGAAAGGAGCTGGCATCTCACTCTCTTTGAATCTTCTTTATCATGCTAGGATTAACAGGAAAAAGCTAAAAATTTCAGAATTGCACCGTGCAATGTGGAGATATTACTGTTTGTGCATTTACAATATTCATTGATTTTTGCCATTGAAAAACATGTTTTTCATATACCAGAAATGTTTGAAGCTACTGACTGAATGAAAGGAGCTGGCATCTCACTCTCTTTGAATCTTCTTTATCATGCTAGGATTAACAGGAAAAAGCTAAAAATTTCAGAATTGCACCGTGCAATGTGGAGATATTACTGTTTGTGCATTTACAATATTCATTGATTTTTGCCATTGAAAAACATGTTCCAGAAATGTTTGAAGCTACTGACTGAATGAAAGGAGCTGGCATCTCACTCTCTTTGAATCTTCTTTATCATGCTAGGATTAACAGGAAAAAGCTAAAAATTTCAGAATTGCACCGTGCAATGTGGAGATATTACTGTTTGTGCATTTACAATATTCATTGATTTTTGCCATTGAAAAACATGTTTTTCATATACCAGAAATGTTTGAAGCTACTGACTGAATGAAAGGAGCTGGCATCTCACTCTCTTTGAATCTTCTTTATCATGCTAGGATTAACAGGAAAAAGCTAAAAATTTCAGAATTGCACCGTGCAATGTGGAGATATTACTGTTTGTGCATTTACAATATTCATTGATTTTTGCCATTGAAAAACATGTTTTTCATATACCAGAAATGTTTGAAGCTACTGACTGAATGAAAGGAGCTGGCATCTCACTCTCTTTGAATCTTCTTTATCATGCTAGGATTAGCAGGAAAAAGCTAAAAATTTCAGAATTGCACCGTGCAATGTGGAGATATTACTGTTTGTGCATTTACAATATTCATTGATTTTTGCCATTGAAAAACGTCCAGAAATGTTTGAAGCTACTGACTGAATGAAAGGAGCTGGCATCTCACTCTCTTTGAATCTTCTTTATCATGCTAGGATTAACAGGAAAAAGCTAAAAATTTCAGAATTGCACCGTGCAATGTGGAGATATTACTGTTTGTGCATTTACAATATTCATTGATTTTTGCCATTGAAAAACATGTTTTTCATATACCAGAAATGTTTGAAGCTACTGACTGAATGAAAGGAGCTGGCATCTCACTCTCTTTGAATCTTCTTTATCATGCTAGGATTAACAGGAAAAAGCTAAAAATTTCAGAATTGCACCGTGCAATGTGGAGATATTACTGTTTGTGCATTTACAATATTCATTGATTTTTGCCATTGAAAAACGTCCAGAAATGTTTGAAGCTACTGACTGAATGAAAGGAGCTGGCATCTCACTCTCTTTGAATCTTCTTTATCATGCTAGGATTAACAGGAAAAAGCTAAAAATTTCAGAATTGCACCGTGCAATGTGGAGATATTACTGTTTGTGCATTTACAATATTCATTGATTTTTGCCATTGAAAAACATGTTTTTCATATACCAGAAATGTTTGAAGCTACTGACTGAATGAAAGGAGCTGGCATCTCACTCTCTTTGAATCTTCTTTATCATGCTAGGATTAACAGGAAAAAGCTAAAAATTTCAGAATTGCACCGTGCAATGTGGAGATATTACTGTTTGTGCATTTACAATATTCATTGATTTTTGCCATTGAAAAACGTCCAGAAATGTTTGAAGCTACTGACTGAATGAAAGGAGCTGGCATCTCACTCTCTTTGAATCTTCTTTATCATGCTAGGATTAACAGGAAAAAGCTAAAAATTTCAGAATTGCACCGTGCAATGTGGAGATATTACTGTTTGTGCATTTACAATATTCATTGATTTTTGCCATTGAAAAACATGTTTTTCATATACCAGAAATGTTTGAAGCTACTGACTGAATGAAAGGAGCTGGCATCTCACTCTCTTTGAATCTTCTTTATCATGCTAGGATTAGCAGGAAAAAGCTAAAAATTTCAGAATTGCACCGTGCAATGTGGAGATATTACTGTTTGTGCATTTACAATATTCATTGATTTTTGCCATTGAAAAACGTCCAGAAATGTTTGAAGCTACTGACTGAATGAAAGGAGCTGGCATCTCACTCTCTTTGAATCTTCTTTATCATGCTAGGATTAACAGGAAAAAGCTAAAAATTTCAGAATTGCACCGTGCAATGTGGAGATATTACTGTTTGTGCATTTACAATATT